>NW_018408555.1:89974-126750 GCF_002113885.1 Mizuhopecten yessoensis
TTACTCGATTAACGAGGTAATACTGTTCTAAGATGCACTACTTTACTCGATTATCGAGGTAATACTGTTCTAAGATGCACTACTTTACTCAATCAACGAGGTAATACTGTTCTAAGATGCACTTCTTTACTCGATTAACGAGATAAAACTGTTCTAAGATGGACTTCTTTACTCAATTAACGAGGTAATACTGTTTTTAGTTGCACTATTTTACTCGATTAACGAGATAATACTGTTCTAAGATGCATTACTTTACAATGTACTCGATTAACGAGGTAAAACTGTTCTAAGATGCACTTCTTTACTCGATTAACAAGGTAATACTGTTCTAAGATGCACTTCTTTACTCGATCAACGAGGTAATACTGTTCTAAGATGCACTACTTTACAATGTACTCGATTAACGAGGTAATACTGTTCTAAGATACACTTCCTCACTCGATTAACGAGGCAATACTGTGCTAAGATGCACTACTTTACTCGATTAACGATGTAATTCTGTGCTAAGATGCACTACTTTACTCGATTAACGATGTAATTCTGTGCTAAGATGCACTACTTTACTCGATTAACGATGTAATACTGTTCTAAGATGCACTACTTTACTCAATTAAAGCGGTAATACTGTTCTAAGATGCACTTCTTTACTCGATTAACAAGGTAATACTGTTCTAAGATGCACTTCTTTACTCGATTAACGAGGTAATACTGTTCTAAGATACACTTCCTCACTCGATTAACGAGGTAATACTGTGCTAAGATGCACTACTTTACTCGATTAACGATGTAATACTGTGCTAAGATGCACTACTTTACTCGATTAACGAGGTATTACTGTTCTAAGATGCACTACTTTACTCGATTAACGAGGTAATACTGTTCTAAGATGCACTTCTTTACTCGATCAACGAGGTAATACTGTTCTAAGATGCACTACTTTACAATGTACTCGATTCACGAGGTAATACTGTTCTAAGATGCACTTCTTTACTCGATTAACGAGGTAATACAGTTCTAAGATGCACTACTTTACTCGATTGACGAGGTAATACTGTTCTAAGATGCACTACTTTACTCAATTATCAAGGTAATACTGTTCTAAGATGCACTACTGTACTCAATTAACGAGGTAATACTGTTCTAAGATGCACTTTATTACTCGATTAACGAGGTAAAACTGTTCTAAGATGCACTTCTTTACTCGATTAACGAGGTAATCCTGTTCTAAGATGCACTTTATTACTCGATTAACGAGGTAAAACTGTTCTAAGATGCACTGGTTTACTCGATTAACGAGGTAATACTGTTCTAAGATGCGCTACTTTACTCAATTAACGAGGTAATACTGTTTTTAGTTGCACTATTTTACTCGATTAACGAGATAATACTGTTCTAAGATGCACTACGTTACTCGATTAAGGAGGTAATACTGTTCTAAGATGCACTACTTGACTCGATTAATGAGGTAATATTGTTCTAAGATGCACTTCGTTCCTCGATTAACGAGGTAATTCTCTTCTAAGATGCACTACTTTTCTCGATTAACGAGGTAATACTGTTCTAAGATGCAATTCTTTACTCGATTAACGAGATAATACTGTTCTAAGATGCACTACGTTACTCGATTAAGGAGGTAATACTGTTCTAAGATGCACTACTTGACTCGATTAATGAGGTAATATTGTTCTAAGATGCACTTCGTTCCTCGATTAACGAGGTAATTCTCTTCTAAGATGCACTACTTTACTCGATTAATGGGGTAATACTGTTCTAAGATGCACTACTTTACAATGTACTCGATTAACAAGGTAATACTGTTCTAAGATGCACTACTTTACTCAATTAACGAGGTAATACTGTTCTAAGATGCAATTCTTTACTCGATTAACGAGGTAATACTGTTCTAAGATGCAATTCTTTACTCGATTAACGAGGTAATACTGTTCTAAGATGCAATTCTTTACTCGATTAACGAGATAATACTGTTCTAAGATGCATTACTTTACAATGTACTCGATTAACGAGGTTATACTGTTCTAAGATGCACTTCTTTAATCGATTAACGAGGTAATATTGTTCTAAGATGTTTTATGTTGCTCGATTAACGAGGTAATACTGTTCTAAGATGCGCTACTTTACTCAATTAACGAGGTAATACTGTTCTAAGATGCGCTTCTTTACTCGATTAACGAGGTAAAACTGTTCTAAGATGCACCTCTTTACTCGATTAACGAGGTAATACTGTTCTAAGATGCAATTCTTTACTCGATTAACGAGATAATACTGTTCTAAGATGCATTACTTTACAATGTACTCGATTAACGAGGTTATACTGTTCTAAGATGCACTTCTTTAATCGATTAACGAGGTAATATTGTTCTAAGATGTTTTATGTTGCTCGATTAACGAGGTAATACTGTTCTAAGATGCACTACTTTACTCGATTAATGAGGTAATATTGTTCTAAGATGCACTTCGTTACTCGATTAACGAGGTAATTCTCTTCTAAGATGCACTACTTTACTCGATTAACGAGGTAATACTGTTCTAAGATGCACTAGTTTACTCGATTAACGAGGTAATACTGTTCTAAGATGCACTTCTGTACTCGATTAACGAGGTTATACTGTTCTAAGATGCACTTCTTTACTCGATTAACGAGGTAATATTGTTCTAAGATGCAATTCTTTACTCGATTAACGAGGTAATACTGTTCTAAAATGCACTTATTTACTCGATTAACGAGGTAATACTGTTCTAAGATGCACTTCTTTACTCGATTAACGAGGTAATACTGTTCTAAGATGCCCTTCTTTACTCGATTTGAATATGACAGTAGCTCGACTTGGATAGGGTACGTTAGTTGACGAGGTTGTTATATTTTGTATTATTTGTTGAAAAAACTGCTGAAATAGCTAATTTGGAACATTTGTTCGAGTCGATTTTGGTTTTACTAAAAGGTGTTAGTATGTTTATGATCTAATTCCTTTTTTACCATAGTTTATGTTTTAGTCCATGGTATTGTCTGTGGGAATAGGGTTGAGATTGTCATCCCTACTATTTGTTTTAAAAGATATTTGAAAAGGCATATTTAAAAGTCGTAACTGCTGCCTCTGTACAAACCAGTGAATAAATCGTGTCTGTTTGTAACTGTCGTTTTTGTACATTATGTTATTGTCCCGATTGCAGCTATCAAGACGAAACATTGTTTTAAAAGGACACATGTCGATCAGAAAAATCTGGCCAACTAACGTGAAATGTCATCATCATCACTGAAGCTAAGTTTACATCAAATGCTTAAAATAATAAAATCACGAAAATGTGAGAATTGCGTCATATCACACAGTTTAAACATTTACAAGTAAAACCCATAAATGGTACTATTGCCTGATTGCGACAATCATAGTCTTTTGTAAGTCAGCATAGTTAGTTTTGTCTGAATATCAATAGGTTCTTCATTTGAAGAGACAGCTATAAGAAACAGTATACCGACAAAATCATTTTTTTTATTGGATCTTTTTTCTTTACCACTGTTGTCAACGCCGCAGTTAATGAACACACCATAGCAAATCAGATACAAAATCTGGAAGGACATTAAGTCGCTCAAATAGCTTTTATTCCTTAGAATCATACCATTATATATACAAACGATGTATCTTATAGGATTTACACCGTTTAAGTTAACTTAGTACTGGACATTTATTTCTGTTTATATGCAACATACATGTATTTAGTCATGTATTTGTATCGGCTCTTATATTCTACACCACACACTAGAAACCGCTATTAAAAGAATGTTCTTTTATTTGAGACACATATATATTTTAAGAATAAGGTTAAAATATTACGAAAATGAGAAATTCTGCTGTATGATACAGCTTTTTGGCATCCTGTATCTTTTACCAGAATTGCAGAGGTACACTCACCTGTGTGTTTTACGTTCTTATTCAAGAAGCTATTCATTAGGTTGTTCATGTTATTTGCAGAAGATCACAGTTTTTGCTCGTTTTATTCGCTCACACTTTTCCGACTTCAATAACTTGTATGGTTTAGGAGGCATGCCTGTCATTTAACATGACATCCCCACGACCAGCATGCGGGTTTTATAATTACATCAGTTTTCTCCACACAATACACTTGTCGGCAGATAAATGAATTTCAACCTGCAGTATTAACAAACACCAAACTGAACAGCTGTTAACAATACATTTATCTAGCGAACGATAGAAACGGTGGTCATAATCTCACAGTAAAACTGTCGGTTGTGTTTACTGTTGCTGATAGGACAACAGTTCAAATACAACATACAATCTTACATCTCACACTTATCCCAACGTGTGTCAATAAAAGTGCGTGCAATAATCCAATCAAGCATGGAACGCATATTCGGGTGTATAAATACAAGTGAGTGCGTGAATATGCACTACTCGGAAGACGTTTGATATTTTACTCCTATTACGACAGATGTGTTGAGAGGGAAACTTCAAGCAGTACTGTAGATAATGTAATATACAGGCATTTTTTACACTGTGATATATACAGAATCCTCTATTACCTGAAGCTTGCAAGGTCATGTCAATGAGGAAAAGTAGATCAAAGAAAGCAATTAACATATAATGTCGAGATGATATCTCTCCGCCAGGGACTATTTCTTTTGATGTATAATAAAGATATACACAGCACGTTTGGTAACCATTGGTTGTCATCTAAACAACGATTATTTATAATCATTGGGTGAGGTTCGAATCCTTGTGAACTTATACTAATGGGAGAAACGAAATCTAATCAATTTTACTGAGACGCTTTAATGGGAGTTTGTGTTAAAGATAGTGTTTGTTTAGTTGGGTTCGTGGGAGATATAAAAACGGAAAGGTTTCTAAAATGTTTGGATCTGCCACAAGGTTGCCCCAGATCTCTCATTTATCTTATTTATACTGGATATATCAATAAATCATTCACATTGCTTGTACTGATTCAGCACGATCACCTTGTGAACGAAGAATTAATTTTATCGCGAAAAGGTCAAGACCCTTAATAATCAGATATAATGTTCATGTCAACATTTACTTGATAATGAGGCATCTGTTTTGCTCACACGACCTAAACTGGTATTGTTTACCGAACAGATATCCCGTATAGTCATTAAACCAATAAAATCACCTGTCTTATACGACATAGATACGCTGTTCTGCATGTAAGTAAAGAACACTTGGTATGTTGTTACGGTACGAGAAAACCTTTGAAAGCAGATATATGTTAAAAATGTCTTAACCAATACCCTCGTGACATTTGGAAATTGTTCCTACTGGCTTACGTAGCTGAAAGGGCGCAATCGTTGACGTTAATTCAAATTGTGTTCCCACAGCGTTTTCTGTGAAGCCTCCCCATCTACATACGACCGCCGAGGTATAAATACGGTAGCAGGATTAGGTGCAGACGTTTGCTACTTCATTGTGTGTAGATACGACTGACATGGAAGTGCTCAATCACGCCTAATCCTAGTTAATTTCATCGATTACAGGACAATCTCAACCTGCCTTCAAAATTCCCTTGTGACTCCTTATCTGTTGTGTGTGTGGTCTAACTGATGAAACCTAAATGATTATATTTGTCAATACAAAACTAGGATCATACATGAGCGGTTTAGGTCCTTACTTCAAATGAGTAGCATTGTTGGTGCAATTAATTCTCTGATATAGACAATTTCATGCTAAATTTCTACAGATTTAAACTTTAATACCAACATGTTGGATATGTAAATATGTAATATAAAGGAATAGTATGATAAGGTCAGGTAAGGTCAGGTTCAAGGGTTTACAGAAGGACAAACTTGGTAACGATATTGTTTCCATTACATTTCCTAAATCGATTAATTTAATTTAATTTATTTGGCCGATATGTCACAAACAGTTTACCGCTGAAATATCTAAATGATCATAGTGCTTATTATAACTATTTTTATCACAAAAACTGACAACTTGAAAATTAATTGAAGACACATTTAAAAGACATATGCTAAAAGAAGATATTTATTAATGCCATAACTACACGATATGTATTGATGATAGAAGTGGGTGACTATGTAATGATGTACACATTTCTGTTTTTATCATACAATGTGTATAACATTCACAGAACACGAACACATCTCTGTGTCCGATAACGTGTGCTAATGCATTATATGTCCGCATTTCCTTTTACAATTATTAGACATTTTTATCGGAAACAAATCGAGACAATGATTTTTTGAATCATGCCTCACTTGCTTCTCCAACCCGATATGAATTGCACTGTCGATTCATCATACGACAAAGCGATGGTTTGTTTAAAAAACAAATTTAATATTTCTGATGGAATTGTATTGAACGTGCTGTCACTTATGAAACCTTATTATGACATCATTGCCATGGAACAGGGGCAATCTGAAACATATAGGAATGTTACGTCCCAGTATGTCGAGAACATGCTATCATTGTTGTTCCTATAGTTGTTATAAGGTAGGTATTACTATATAAGGAAAATCTTAAGTGATTTACAACAAAAGTATTGAAACTTATATTAATCACGCTTGATTTGCCGGGGTGGTAGCGCGCGGATAGACAATACATAAATTTAAGATAGGTTTCAGTATGAGTTAACATCGCTGTCAGAAAGGACAGTGTGACACCACGCAGGTTGATATAATACAGTTCAGTAGTGCGAAGTCGACAAAGCGAAAATATCAGTTATGTTGGCAAGTCAAATATATTTTCTACATGATCGTGCTTATCCCATTGATATGCAGAACAATCGAAAATTGATATACACGTGTATAACAATCGGTGGCATGCTCATCCTCCGGTAGATAGACACATCACTGGAGGAGAATGGCTACGGGCGTTCTCTTTGATCAACACTTAATTCTGTATTCGTACGAAAGCCGTCATACTCGTCACGGCATTACGAGCCAAAAGACAAAACATAACTAACATAATAACTTTTTAATGTAGGTCGTACGGCTTCGTTAAAATATTGCTTGTCGTATGCGCGTTTATAGAGTGGTAACAAGACTATTAAAGTCGACATGAAAATTGGTATTTCATAATCAGCAATAAAGCCACACTGTATCAGCCCAGTTTCAGACAGTAAATATTGGGTTGTGTAACGGAAGCTTCCTGATTATATAAAGAGTAAATATAATTTCCGGCAACAGATGTTATCAACTTCCGACAAACCGGATTAACCTCAATCCGTAATGACATTTCGAGAGTCTATGTCTTAACTTTACTGCTCTTCAATAACTAGTGCACGCTTTTAGAAGTCATGTGTTTCCTGTCGAGTTTTAATCCAATCTCCGATCTGAAAAAAAGACGTTTTACTGCATTTTTGTTGTCGCAATCTCACATGGTACCATCATTGCATGTCACGCTTTCCATAAAAAAGCATGCGTCATTGCATCATTGTACAAATATTTCTAATCGGTTTTAGTTCTATTTAATCACCATATTTGAATATTTTGTTTACTTTCAAAGTTAGCTCTTCGAAATTGACTACAATAATGATTTATTGAGCAGACACATTATCAGCTTTTGAGAAAGTTCATACATGTAAGCATGGAATGTTAACATCCCACGAGACATCCGAATGTGTTCATGACGCAATCTTGACCGAACCACATCATTTAAGACTTTTCCTAGGTACATGTGACATTTCGTTTACACCGGATGACTATCACACAGTGAACTACGGATTTAATGTTCGATGGATCGTAAATTAGTCGCCTGTCTATATCTTATATGTCGTTAGCTTGCATCAAAGTTACTAGGATCGAAGCAGGAAATTGTTACCCCCAGCTATCGTGTCTCTTGCCTGACACAAGACATCCACAATGGACGTTTGATGTGCGTTAAATTTCTCCCTGTGGAATTTTCTAGGACAATTTGACTGCATTGAACTTTCACATTAACGTGTCCTTTATGTATAATTTATCGCGTGGACTTTTGATGCTAAATCACGACCATTCCCCACGGAAACAGATATAATTCAAATCAACAGCAAAAATACATCCCACATTAAGTGGGATTACTCGATTTTGATATAATACTAATATAATTACAATTAGATTTCATGTGCAGTTGGAGCTGCCGGATGACATCTGTTTACGAGCCACTGCGGAGCAATACTAGGCGCCTGTTTACGACCCGTAGCGGAGTGATACTCCGTGGGTGCATGGCTATGTTTCATTGTTTTTAATTCATCCCATTTCCAGCAATTCTAGCGTGAGTTATAAAAAAGAACCGTTTAATGTTCTTCGCATGAGACATTTTTATTAGTTTCTGAAGATTTCTCTCCAATTTATTTAATACAACAGAATGGTTTAATGTGAAAAGACGACTCTCGTCGAAAACTGTTACAGAAGAGTCTGTTCTATTTAAGTTCAGTTCCTTACACACCTGAACATTTCATAACACGAACTTCCATATTTAGAGCAGACACAGCAAAGTTTTATTATTGCTATGAGTATTTATGGTGCTTTTTATTCATAAGTTTAAAAGTAAAGTATTAAGTATTGGTGCTTTATAAATACTCAAGTTAGCTATAAGTGCTGTTGCCTCATTAATGTTCATGTTTTCTATAAGTGCTGTTGCTTCATTAGTGTTCATGTTATGTATAAGTGCTGTTGCCTCATTTATGTTCATGTTATTTATTAAGTGCTGTTGCCTCATTAATGTTCAAGTTATGTATAAGTGCTGTTGCCTCATTAATGTTCATGTTTTCTATGAGTGCTGTTGCTTCATTAGTGTTCATGTTATGCATAAGTGCTGTGTCCTCATTAATGTTCAAGTTATGTATAAGTGATATTGCCTCATTGATGTTCAAGTTATCTATAAGTGCTGTTGCCTCATTAATGTTCAAGTTATCTATAAGTGCTGTTGCCTCATTAATGTTCATGTTATCTATAAGTGATGTTGCCTCATTAATGTTCATGTTTTCTATAAGTGCTGTTGCTTCATTAGTGTTCATATTATGTATAAGTGTTGTTACTTCATTTGTCTTCATAACTGTTGTTCGTACTGTTTGAAAACGCCATTTTTGCTTTATTATTGCGTTCGGGTTTATCTTTTCACACTTTTCCATTCGGGATATCGTTCCTTTTTCGAGATATTGTTCAAACACTGTTCGCAGGATTTTATTATGTTCATGGCATTTTATTGTTGTGGACAATTGACACTTTCCAGTTGAAATCGCACTCGGTGACGACGTCATCTTTTCGATAATGTTCGCTGTTTGACAATTTAACAAAAATTATGACGTGTTACTCGTATAGACATATCAGGTTTTGCAATCTTACATGAAGAGTGGAGGATTCAGTAAAGGATATTAGCGTATTGATGGGGCGGTATGGCTAAACGTGACAGTATTAAGATGTAATCCAGATCTAGACAGTCGGTCACCATAGATTTAATAACTCGCTTCTTCTAAGCACTGTTTTTACACCAATTGCTTTCTATTACTGGACACATAGGATTAGATTTGGCCAGCAACTGTCCGACTGTCACGCGCCGTACACGTAATTGAAGTAGATGGACGTTCCCAAGGACATTGCTAATTGTGAGAGTTACCCGGATGTCAGGAGTAACGTCTGTCACCGTCAGTATGACCTTAGCGCCCGCGGGGTGATAAAGCACATCCCCACAATGCCACGGAGTGCAGGTCTCTCAAAACATTAGTGAAAACGTTTTACATCCTAACGTGACATCATTTGTTCTAACGTATTTTTATTTTAGAAACCTTAGATGGGCGCCCGCCAGTTGATACTTTGTAAACTGACATTGTCCTTAATGAAACACAGCCGAAAGTTAACTATCTGTGTCCGTTCATGCCCTAGGTTTAGTCTTTGAAAATGCATGTAATCAAGTTGGCGAGTTTCGGGCTGCCTTAATGCATTTCTAGCTAAAGGATCACGTAATGCAACAACACAACATCAAACTGGTTAGCGGTTACGCTATGTATCATTAACACTAGGGAGGTAATCAAGTTAAACCTGCACATGTTGGCCGAGGACACTGGCAGACTTACGTCATTGGGAGTTTCTTATCAAACGAGGGACTTTGTTTAGAATCATATTAGCTATCAGATGATATTATAAAAACGTGTCTCGTAAAATATGGACCAGTAAAGTATACCATATAAACTGTTTTTATGGATTGACGTTTGTAACGATGTTCAGGTTCACAAAGAGAATGCCACGACGGTCTATCTCACTCTTCTGTCTGTCAAACAATTCCGAATATCCTACCGCTGGATATAAAGAGACTACCATAAGCATTTGCGACTTTCGAAGACCTTATCAAAGGTTACATTTATAGTTTTAGTTTGGCATCACAGTTACATGTTAAGCCAGTTGCTCGAGCAAACGCTTTATTGAAGCCAAGTCTATCAAACATGTTCTTACCGCGTATGACTGCCTATGACTGCTGCGTGTAAATCATCACAAGCTGGTTTATGTACTTTCTGTGACAGCTTGTCGTTAACACGGTAATACGTAGGACCAATCGGACGCACAAGGACCTAACGATGACAAAGGTAAAGTACAAATCGAGGTCGGCGTAGTTAGTTCGCCTTAGTATAAGAAACTAGTATGCTTAGGTTAGTTGACAGGATACAGACGGCGTGCTAACGTGACATGAATTTAACGTAACCGATTCGTTTATGACTTTACTTTGGGGACTGATGATGAATTCTGTATCTGCTGACTTATTATGATGTCAAAGGGAATTCTCAGTAGTCATAATCGAGACAGACTAACGATTGGTATTCGTAACACCTGCCATGCTGAATAAAAGACGGTAATAGTCAATGTTTTATCTAACTTTTCTCCCAGATATACCCAACCAGACTGTACTTTCTAGGATTATGCAGGAAACACAAATTGAGTTATATTTTACTGTACGTAAATCATATTATGACGGCTACTTATCCAAAGTAACAACCTGGCTGTGACGACCTTTTCCAGAATTACTAGACTGTCTATCCATTCCCGCCACGTATAAGAAGAACGTACGACCTATATAAAGCTCTGGCTTTAGAACTGTTGGTAATGTATCATAAGACCGACAACGTATCCTAGAGCTTAAGACAGACATAATTGCTCTCTGTAGTGTGCTATATGACTGTAGAACCTCCGCTGAGGTGATCACACTAGATGATCAATAGCGCTCACAGTAACAATCTACAGCAGGGAATTAAAGGTAACTCAACTATCACAGAGGAATATGTCTAGGTTTTCTCACTTATGTTACTGCTGCAAGTTTGTAGGTTCGGCTCTTTATCACAGACACCAGCCTAGCTGACCTGCCTACGGTAATGTGGTAACCCGATATCGGAAAATTGTCTATCAAAGAAAAAGAAACACAAGTTAATCGATTATGAGATATACCATCTTTATATATAGGGAACCATAATAACTGGCCTCCTACGGTTACTTAGTAAACATAACAAAGGTAAACTCACTACCATAGGAACCAGACCAGCTGGCAACCCTACGGTAACGTGGTAAACCGATAAAGGTAAATTGTCTATCACAGTAAACCAAACACGTGGCCTCTTACGGTCACGTGGTAAAGCAATTATGAATATACCAACTTTATATACAGGGCATCAGACTCGCTGACCTCCTACGGTAATGCAGTATACCAATACAAAGGCAAACCAGCTACCATAGGAACCAGACTTACTGGCCTCCTTCGATTACGTGGTAAACCAATTAGGAGACATACTATGTGAACCAGACTGAGACTATCAATGGTTACTAGAGTGAACCTGTAAGTAGATACTAGGTCAAGCCTCTAGTTACAACAGGGAATAAGACTATGCCTCACTTCTGTTGCAACGTCACTGCGAACGTGGTTAAATCAGAGGAAACCAGTTAATGGGTCCCCAGGCATGGTTCCAATGTAAATCTACGGTTAGGCAATTAGGTTATTGTCTATCATAATGAACCGGACATGGCATTCATTTGACTACGTGTTAAATACCTGGCAAGACTCACCATACCTATTTTCTTGTCTGGCCGTATCGTAACGACCAATTAGCATAAAATGGCTACTGATACCAAACAGTGAAAATGAGTGTCGCCTGTTTCTGATTAGACCATTGGTAAGCTATACATAGGTAATTAAATGTAATGAAACTAACTTAATAGACAATTGATCGTGTGATTTTGAAATTACAGTTCTTATATTCCATTCAACTGTCTATAAAATGGATTCCTGACCCAACAATTATGTATCCCTGTTAAATAGGAGATACGATGATATATAGTGATATGTGAAAACAAGGTAAAATATCTAACAAATAAATGGCGTGGTTTAAAAAACAAGATAATTACAAATATTCAATATATCGCTTTCAGCATTATTGTTTCTTTCAGAAAGAAAAAAAGTATATACTCTGCCATAAGTTTCACAATGTATTTCATTTCTCTCTCTTAAACAATTAATAAAATTACGGAATAATCATGATATACCACTCAAACCGAATTTGGAGCCCAACTCAATATCTGATTTATCAAATTCAATTTCATTATAAAAGTATTGAAAAGTTAAACAGCAATATATCGGTTTGAACTGATGTTGAACTCGTTAACACGATCAAAGGAAAGATCATTTCTTTTCCCACGAATATTAATATGCTATCCATGGAAAAGTGAGGACGCCTACACTTGAAATGGCGCCATGGCAACAATGAAAACATGGTATCACAATCTTTCATGAACATCTTTTCAATAAAATTTATTTATAAATAATATAAGTAACTAGGTAAGGGTTGAATGGTTGCTTTCGTCAGGTTTATGGGGTGATTAGTTCGATTGGTTCTGGGCAATGCAAGAGATTTGCAGTTCATTGAGATCTCCAAGACAAACTTATCAATTCATAATACAACCAACCTGACAATAGTAAAACCAAATGATCAAAGGAGTCCCCACTTTTAACGAGCATTTCACTGAATATGTTACTGAAATTCTACAGCGCCAATGTGTAGAATATTGGTAAAACGTTAGAGAAGAAATCAGTAAACAAAAACGATCTATAGAGAAACTTACCCTGATGGAGCGATTTTCTGCAATATGTTATTGAGATATTTTAGACATATATTTCCGAACACCGAATAGGTTGACTTATCTTGAGATCGGAAATTTTACAGACACTAACATTTCAATTGACGCCGTATCATCGTTTTCACAACATAATAGAGAACATGTAGTTTATTTCCCCTTATCATCAAAATAATTCACCTTTTTCCTAGCAGAAACATGTAACTGTCTCTCAAAAGATTGAGCAGTAGGAGGCGTGATGCCGAATCTCCGACAGGTCTGACGTGGAGACCCGTCTTTGGTTTCGTCAATTCTTTTCAGACGAGCCAGTGTAAAAGGCATGATATATACGGAGATTTCATAATTGAGGTAAAGCCGCTGGATTTGGCAATAAAAGTGAGAAGGACATATACTGGACCTGTCGATAGCTATATACAGGTCAGTAAAAGATAAGATTTCGGACCGCCCCATTACAGTAAAGCACGGACTTTCGAAGGAGCAGGATCAGGGAGAATTACGAGTAATTGGTGATTGATGGAAAATGCAAAGAAGCTTGTGAGGCGACATGTTTCCAAGACATGGCGATGGCTTAGGTCGGTCCATATCATACCGGTCACCAATAAAGTAAATGGCCCGGAGATTAACGACCAATTCTGAGGACATATCGCGGGGAATCCTTAATATATAGTAATGCTAACTATCAACGTCAGGAGGTCCCTGCTAACCTTAATGTCTATCAAGGCCACCATGATACGACCATGTTCACTCTGTTCTATGTATTTTACTACCCTCTAATCCCGCACTAGCTGTATTGACCCTTGTGTGCTCATAATAATCGCAACTGACCATGAATAATGGCCACTTTCATCAATAATTTATTACTAAAATCTAAATTCGGAGACGTCTTACAATTAATCAAGCCCAACAAGTGGAAACAACGTGTTTTTTTTAAGGTTTTTTGTAGACCACAAACCAAGATGGTTGAGCGATTGTGCTGGTTCCGTCCGGGGAGACATCCTCTTGTTTTGCTCCATCATATACCGACTCATGAAAAAATCGATAGAGATCATAACCCAGGCATTTGGCTATTACTACTTTGAATGTTAGCGTCGTTCGTATGTATTATAAGAATCGCCACTCTCACGATCTAATGAGGAGAGTTGAACCCCGTTTTCCGGTCATTTACTGCCCATAGCGACTTTAACAAGCAATTGTGCACGAAACACGCATTCAATTTTAGCCTTGATTGACAAAAGGTAACGAGCTGTTGTATGTTAGGAGGAGGGAGCTTACAAAACGAAACATATGATCTAGTAAGCTGTATTTTTTTTATAAATCCGATCAAGATATATCGCATATCCTAATTGGCTGTTATCTTAATTGGTTTGCTATAAAATGTAAAATGTGGCAAAAGAAGTTCTTACGTATTCTTTCGACTGCACTATGGAAATCGCCAGATATTCATTGTGTTATATTGTTAATTACTGTAGCGTTGACTAAACTAATTTCACTCAATTTTCTTTAAGACAGCGTGATTAGATAACAAAAAAGAAATTCCACGACAGGTTTCTCAAAAATATTTCATGCGAAATAGTCAAGGCGTCTACCACCATACTACTTCGGTAAGTCAGAGTAATAAAAGCTGTTGGTACCATTTAATATGAATTGTGTGTTCATTTTGGAATCAAATGTCTCATTAGAGTGTAAACTGGGGTTATATGGAGGCCAACAATGTGTTAACAAGTGCCCCCAAGGCCGATCGGGATTTATTCTATAATTGGATAGTTTCTCATGTACTCTTTTGTCATCGATCAGTACTTACAAACCGACTGCAAAATTATTTCTTGACCAACGACATGTGTCGTTTGTTTTCTTTTCCCCCAGCTCAATTCCAAAACTACACGTATAAGACCTATACTGAGACAATAACATGTACAGCTCCGTCACGTTTTACCATAAAATTATTGTATTTAAAAGTAAAAATTGGTCGTCCGCATAATGTAAAAACCCTTTAATCTGTTTCTGACTTTGTGATAATAACGGATTGTTTTTCTTTTTGCTTAGTACTAATTCAGATAATAATTAAAACGGTTATTTTATTGGTTGAGCTTACCTCGATAAGGAATTTGAAAAGAAAAGGAAAAGAATAATCCCCGATAGTGTGTCAATTAATGCATGGATGCAAACTTGAATTTGAAGAAACGACATACCAGTAACAATTAAGATTTTGTATTTTTCATTTGGGAATGGATCATCGCAGTGATGACAGCTGCCGTTGCTTTGTAAACACCATTATTTTCTGAGAGTAACTTTTATTAGTTAATAATCTGTCATTTTATGTGCGCCATTACACAAGATGAACGTAAAGATGCTTTAGGGCTCTGTAACATTTCGTGTCTTAAGTAGGTGATAAACAATTAGTTTTAAAAGCTTGGATTGCATAATGAAAGGCCAAGAAGCACCACCACGTATTATCTAAATGACGCCCTCGATGTACGATCGTAACTGTTGCGAAGTCGTAAACCCTGAAACAAACAACCACAACTACACGACAATGACTAATACACATCCTTAATTATTGGTACCCGTGTGGCGTTATGTTGTTATGCGCATAGCTTTACGTGTCAACGCTAGACTACGCATATGGGGACAACTTATTTTTAAATATTTCTAATCAACAACGAAATAAATAATCGTATGACGTCAGTAAAAATACAACACACACACTACTGTAAATGAAGGCAAGGCAACATCTGTAACGATGTGTTCAAATCAGATAAATTGTATCACATAGCTATAGGCTACGCCTATTTCTTTTGCATACGACTATGCTTTGAATAACCTAACTCCGGTTGTTATAATTCGGCATGCATGCCCCTCTAGGCTGGGATAATCACAGAAATCCGGGAGTCATATAAAAAAATACAACCTAACGAAAATCCATTACAGAATGTTATACATTCCTAGGATCTGGACCTTTGTTATTTTGTCTTTTAAACCCCGTAACTTTAGTATGATATTTGGGTGAAAACATCCAGTATTTTTTCATACTTGCCTTTAGTTGACGATCTCATTCTAGAGCACAGTCAGTGCTCGCGCTCCTGGTGGTTAACTGTTATTATTTTGTATATTTAAAGAAAAAATTGACAATATACCAACGTTTGCCTATACTGAGACCTACGTAAGGAAGTGTCACGGTCTTCCTTTAGATCTGACGTATACATCTCGATGTCCATCTATTAAATCAACAGCAATAAAATCAGCATGGACCTATTAAGCCTAAATAAATATGTGCATTATTTGTTTGAAAAGCCTTCACCAAGCAATGCTTTTCAGTCAAATTAACTAGCATTGTTCTTTTGACGCTGATACTTCCTAAACACCTGGTCTTATTACTCTGCCATTGTTTTATCGATTTTGAGCTAGAATTAATATTTTGTTGACACTTAAGTATCCCCCAGTGTTGTTTTTTTTTATAGTTCGTGGTTTGCGTTGACTGCAGGATATTACGAATGGTGATTATTCATTTTTTTCGGTTTGAGTGAAAGTCGGACTCGTTAATAGAAGTACAGCATGGTTCGAGGCTAATGACTAAGGCTAAAGTATTCAGACGTAAGAAAGAGGAGAACTATGTTCAAGTAGCTAACTGATCAACAACAGTTTTCCGATTTTACAGTAATTATACACCTACCCAGACAGCAGTATATTAGAACAGTTCCCTCGGGAAACGGCCATAATAGTCTGATGCAATGTTCAGTTCTAAATACTACTTAAAATGATTACGGGCGAGAAATATATTACATTGTAGTATATGGACATTGCCTACCCTAATACCACCATAGCTAGTTCTGCAAGCTGAAAAAGAAAACAAGCCATCCTTTTAAGTCTTAGTAATTATGGCAGCATAATGAATTTCTAAATCCGTTATCGTTTGGACGGTTGGGATCTTAACAGATAGCCCTGATGGGTAATTAAAAGCCGATTTCAGTCCCCGGAATCGTCAGAACTCTGTATCAATACATTTCCACTTCTTCTCTGGTTAATAATCTCCCGCAAAAATGTCAATTACCGCCCTATCTGTGGACAGTATATCTGCTGAACGATAGACACCCGAGGAACGAGGAAAGAGCTGGCCGGAGTCGACCTCCTGATATACCGGTGTTATCCCCATGGATTGGAGCGTTGTATGGCAGGTTTTGTAATTGATAAAGTGGATTTATTAGTAGATAGACTACAGGACAGCCGCAGAAGCTTGTCGCAGTAAAGTCCACGAGACCCTCCGCTAGCCATTAATGGTTCCGCTTCGCTGACAAATCATGGTTCTGGAGTTAGCACCCAACGGAAATTACCATGTCAACAATGTGTATACGAAGACAGGTGCCTGTTCCCTTTTGCTTTTTAAAAGTACAGTAAGCCTTTATAAACCTTCAGCGATAAAATATGCTTCGACACAAATCACTTCATTAACTAATGCAAATAACAGAATTGAAATACGCAGCTGTTGGAGTAGATAGAGTCAATTAAAATCTAAGTAAGTGTAACCGACTTACCCGCATTTTGTATGACAAAGATGTCCATGGGAGGCTCATCCGTGTTAATCAGATTAGGATTGTTTCCCCGCTTTCCATTTGTACAAGACATAAACGAGCCATGTTATATCAGCCAAAGAGTTATAAGTAATACCCCAAACTTTTCTGATGGATTTATTGGATTATCTACATTATTGTGATAGGCCGTGCTATTCTCAATATCAGATGCATATGTTGTGGACGTGAAGATAGAGCTGACAGGCTTGAAAAGCACGACAGGGGTGGCCTGATTTCCTCTTAATGAAGGCGAAACAACCAGCAAGTTTGAAAGACAGGATTATGAAAAACTTAATCTCTAAAATGATAGTACAAAAATGGTAGTGAGCATTTGTTATCAGGCGCACTGTAATTTTCTTTCCAGATTTGTTTTACTGCTAATGTGTTCACTGATTATATTCAAACAGAATCCAAATATTAATCTAGCCAATTTTTGGGCAAGTTTTAGCTTAAATATACGTAATTATGCCTTGGTTTATAATGTTAAATGAAAATATATGGTCGTCTTATTTTGGGCAATTGGTATCTACCTGATGTTAGGTGCAGTTTTAACTTGAATGGATCGCAACATAAGCAATTGAGGTGATAACTCATTTAACAACGTGCTGGCAATAGCGGACATCGGAAACGACGTTGAACGTTGATGAATCTGTGCCCAGAACAAATGATAGTGTGGCGTCCGGTCGATCGATATTACACCAGGATAATAACAGATATCTCTGATAATGTGGGTAGCAATATCTCGATCAGTTTTGTCACCGGAAACTATCAGTCGATGGCAGTTAAGGGCACCTTTGTCAGATTTGTAGAAAATTATGACTGTATCATTACAAGTTGGGCGCTGTCATCAATGTATAAGTGTTATGATGGTATTTTTGCATTGAAAATTAAGCGCTGTAAAAAGTTAATTAATTCTATGCCTATCTGTTCAGTTCCAATACTTTACTTTATACTTATTTGTTTATCATTGTACAAGAAGTGAAACTAACAAAAAAAACTTTTTCTTGCAGCGTTGAGACGTCGACGATGGCGGTGTGGTAAAGTGCTGACTGATACCCTCGACCCTGTTCACCTGCTAAACTGAACCCTGTTCACTGTCATTTTGAGGAAAAGATATGAATAAATATGGTAAAGTTTCACATTCATTGTACTTTATACACATTTTTAGCATATAAGCAGAACAATAATCACCTTCCTTCTATCTTTGTTAACTCTTTAGTCTTCCAGTAAATAACACGTATTGTGAGGTACAGCTGGGCTTTGTGAGTTGTTAGAATGTCGTGGGAAAACTTAGTATTCAACGATACAAAGGCGACCAAGTCATCTGGAGATTTAGTCAAAAACCTGCTGTTATTCTCAGATTTTGTTCTAACCCAATTAAATATAAACAAATTAAGTAGATAAATGAATGTCGCAAAGTAAATAAATTATTATCAATGTCGTAAAGTAGGTCACTCAAAGTAAGTCATATGTAGTAAAGTAGGTCGGTGACTACTGATGTCGCAATAAGTTAGTTATTACTAATGTTTCAACGTAGGATATCACAAACGCTTTTCGATGTAACATGCTGGCAAGTCGATTATATTACTGTCGATAACGCATTAATGTTAATAATAAGTTACCTGTCATCGATTTCATGTCTAATTAATCACACTCTCGGGGCTAGGATTTAAAAATACTAATTTCAAGATTGCTCCATATTCAAAATGACACGATTACGAACCAAGGTTGAGATCGCGTCAGGTGATAACTGAGCAAAACTACGACATATACCACTAACAGGTGATTGGATGTCGTTTTGGTTTCGTCGGAAAGCCTTGTTATTATACGAAATGGGGATATTTTGTTGCATTTGTGGGATTTTGATGCTCCTTTTAATCCAATTAAAAGGGACAAACTGGCAATAACAAACATAAAATATTCTTGATATTTCGAAAATCCCGCTAGCATCGTAATTAACCCAGTTTAAAAACCTGTGCTGGCCAAACTAATAAAGCTGTGAATAGTCAGGAAAACAGAGGGGAACTGTGTTCAAGCTAGTAGGAGTCCCCAAATTGTTTTTATTATGAAACATTTCGCCACCTTGTATTGAATCGCCATTAGGCTGTCAAAACGATATCCAACTCGTCCTCCTACAGTAGATTATTTATACCCGTGCTGTGTATTTAAAGTAGTGATCGTCAATGAGGCTTCTCTGGCCTGGCTTGCGTGTTAGACCAACATATTACTGAATATACACGCGAGTACGAACAAATTCACGAGCAATCATATTATCATCGCCAGTGCTCATCGTGTACCACATGGAACGCGAATCAAAGTTACACCCAAGTCAAATTAAGCTGCGCTGGTATTTTGTGATGGATTTCGCCCAATCATTTTGTCAGTTGTCGCTAGCCTGATGTAGCTCTTGTCCCATGTGAGGCAGGTGATTGCGGGATCACCCGCTCTTGTCAACAGAACTGCGGGGCTGAGGAAATGACTGGTGTAAGCCGTGCTCAGACATTCTCCGAACAAAACATTATCAGAATGATGTAAATTAATGCATTGAAATGCGCGACTCGCATTCGTTTTACGTAGCACTTACAGAGCCTGAGGAAGCCTCTATAACATCCACTGGTATGATGTCTCAATTGTAAAGGACACATATATATATGCTTTAATTGACGTGTAAGTTGGCGTTGACTTTGTCTTAAACGTTTAAATAAACAATTGATTCGATTCTCACCATACATTTAGCTTGTTTAAAGCATATGGACAAACTGACCTTCACATTACAGACACTAGCTGCGGTAGTTGTTGACTAACTTTGATGTGGATTATCGTTCGAAAGACGGTTCTATGACCATCGTTTAATATTTTCCATTAATGCTAAATTATAGAGAATTCAATGTGAAATGAAATCAGTATATAATACTACTTCTGCCAAAAACTCTACATGTAGTAGTCGTGTTGTGGTACATCACATGATTTGATTATGACCGGCAATTTCTGACATACGTAATAACGTTTTCGTGTCTGCTCGTTTATGCGGACAGACCGATTTGTCTATTTTTATTAATGTTATAGTTCAGGGGTAATCTTAACGTACCTGCAAATGTTAATGAAGGCCCTAAATTTGTTTTTACCAATGCTCTCCAAAAAACAACAGGAAATCGCCTGTTCCGTTCCTATTTCATAAACGATTAAATATGACCCAACATGTCAAACCGTCTCGGATGCAATGAACTAAAACGACCTTAATCTCAGATTAAAAGGACAATTTCGTTTTTTCCCTTAATTCAATTCGAAAATATCCATTTTTAACATTCAATTTGTTGTTGTTTATGAAAAGCCAACGCTTCACATGTAAGAAATGTTGTGTCCTTCTGTGGTTGCTGCCCCTCAAATCATGTTGATTTTTTGAACAACAGGCACTACGTATTTCAGTTAAGACATATTGTTTTCTTCTTCAGATACTCCATGTAGCACGAATGACTTTGATGATTGATCTCCCAAACATCTACGATAACCATTGTTTATTGGTGAAACATATATTTCACATAAATAATTATGTGATATGAACCGCTTAATATAAAAAATGATCTGAAATATTTTTTATTTCATATGACATTGTTTCATTAGTTTCATATAAATGGAAACGAATACTTGGTCCTATTTATTTATTTACCAAGACGGTTCGACAATATTTGCCATAGAAATGTTTTTCTCTGTCGAGTGAAGTTCTCAGCAACGGTATTTTCTTTATATCTTCTTATTTCTTTTAATATTTATAGCGCAGATATGGTGTAATTTTCTATTTCAAGAACTTGAAATAGCAACGGGTTTTTGTCTACGATTTTTGCAATATACAAAAATGTATTGTGTGACAAAATAATCCTTAAATAGCTTTCATCTTATATTATACAAAAAGATTAGACTCGTTTCATGAAAATGCTCGATTGCTATTGAAGAAACTTCTTTGCACTAAGAAACTAGGTCTGGTAGTTACCCTTGGTGGACACAAACTGCTCAATGTATTTTTAAGATGTAAAAAATGCCAAAGGAATGTTATTGTGTGGGAATTAAAGTGTTTGGTTTGGTTTTATTTCGTTTAAGGTCCAATTAACAGCTAAGTTCATCAATCACAGGATATATATGAACAGTAAAAAAAGAAGATAAGGATTTTAACTTCCATAATCAAGATGAAAGACCAACAGGTAGAACATTGAAAATGTTATCAATGGACGGACATCAAAAACAACATCAACCGGCAGATTAACAATCACCGGTTTTTAATTTAATCTGAAAAAACCGTTTAAAATTGAAACAGGTTTCTAAATGATTAAAAATCCGAAAGATGCATTCACAATATCACGATGGCTACGAATTGCTGACTGCTCAAATTGGTAGCCAAAGAAAGTAATGAAGGCTTAACAACAAACGTTTAACTATGGCGAAATAGTGACAGACTTCATGGGGAAGAATCAATTACAACTGAAACAAATTATCTCTGACAACATTAACAGTTTGGGTCAGATTAACATGATAGGATGATTAACTGTTAATAGTTCTACAACACAGTCTTTATTGTTCTAAGAGAGTTGGACGTTCAGACAGACACCAACCAACGAAATGGGGCAGTATGAGCAAGTGTTGACTCGGATGGGCACGAATAACTGAATGTTTAACACAGACGAAAACATTTTCCAGGTAGCATAGTTCAGTAAAACAGAGAAACACTAGCACAATTGTTTTGACATCAGCCTTAGCCAAAAGGGAGCAAAAGCTGCGGTGAAAAAAAAGCATTTATCCGAGATTATTTTATTTTCAAAAGAATTTAGGAAACTAAGATAAAAAAAATCGTTTTTAATAGAAAAGAAAAAACACGTTCTCCTTTATTTATGCTTCTATAACGAAGTGAATTAGACAATAAATCAAAATGATCATGAAAGTAATAATTTTAGGACACGTTGATAAAAGGATTTTTTTACCACATGAAATTGGAACAAGCATCGTGAACAATATTCGCCTGACGAAGCCCTGCTTGTAAGATTAATGTGTCTATAAGTTAAGTACATGTACCTATTACTACCACGTAAATGTGCATGCATCTCCATTTTACCGTGACGTAAATCGGTGATTGCAAACTAGAGTTAATAAATACGCTACACAAAGTTAAACAGGCAAACCGGGTTAGCCAGAAATGTTCATCTGACGTTAGTTAACCTATCATTACTGAATGTAAATGAAAACATTGTCCGACATATTTCAACGATCGAGTCCGTACTCCCCAAGCAAGCAAGTACGTTGTTCCCTGTCAGACAGGTAATGATGTCAAAATTAAATTAAGATTACCAAATGTACCACATATAGACTCCTTATTGAATTCATTATATCATAACTTTAAACATTTTTGTTCATCAGTACAGTGCCTATATAAATGCAGCGCCAGTATAAGATTTACCACACATATGCAATAAAACAAATCCCGGCGGACACAAAATAATGACTCTAACTCTATCGTCTTTTACTACTGATTTTAATCAACCCTTCAATAATCGATTACTCTTTCCTCTTTTATTTGTTTCTTTCATATTCAAATCCTTGTACATATTAATTTTGTAAAATATCGTTTAACAGTTTCTTTCATCTGTTTAATATTCACATGTTTGTATATTAGAATATATAACACGACTTCGTTGTAATAGATACATAATAAGGTCGGTTTAGGCTTGTGGGTTTTAACATCCAGGTTTACATCCAATTTATCATTATCAGCTAATGTCGCGTAGTTGTGATGGGGATCTAACACATACAAACTCTGATACTTTAGTACGAAAACAACTTGAAACCTTTTTTCTTTGAACATATGAGATTATGTAAGGAATCATGTTGCTGTTGCCAATTTGGCAATGATTCGATCTCAAACATATCTAACATAGTCAGTGCTGTAATCTGTAACATTTGATAATTTTACAAAATTCTGTTGATACAGAAAATCATAAGCTATTTACTTGATCAGTAAATCCCTGGTCTGTAGTGGCTGTACCTGTTTTTATCATGCTATATACATATTTAAAAATCTTAATACTTACATGGACAGCTGTGCTGATGCCATATCTATAATGAGATTTCTGACGAATTAAAAGTTAATACAATGTAACCTGTATAAAGGAAGAAATGGCGCTGTGGGTAGGTGATATTGACAGGGTTGGTAGGATATATTGACGTTATAGGTAAGATTTGTTGACGGGATGGAAAAAAATATCTATGTTATCAGTAGGAATATTGACGTTTGGAGTAGGAGATATTGACGACTGAGGGTAGAAGATATTACCAGGCCGAGTACGAGATATTGAAGTTGAGGGTAGGAGGTATTGACGGGTTGGGTAGGAGATATTGACGTTGAGGATAGGAGGTATTGACGTTGTGTGTAGGGGGTGTTAAAGGGTAGGATAGGATATAATGGCAATAAGAGAAAAGATACATGTGAAATTGGCGGAAAATATTGACGGCGTGTGTAGGACTTGTTAACTGGGTTAGATAGAGATATCGACGTCGTGGGCATCACAGGGTTAGTTGGAGTTACCAACTAATGAGGAATGTGAAGGGGTTGTTGACAGAGAGAGAAAGTAACATTCTAAAGATATCAAAAACGTGTTTGTGAGAATGATGATGGTTCAACCAATTTCAAATTTTCAGCTGTTATATTGTTCACATGAGCCAGTCACTTACGAACTATCGTCAGCTCAATTAAAACGCCTATTTTACCCGTTTAATTAACAGCCTTTGGTGAATTTTAACACACGTTTCGGGAAGTGGCTGTCGAATTCGTTTCCATTAAAGCTTGTTTGTACATGTCTTATTTGTAAATTAACATGCGGAGTTTGTCACAAGTAAAGTTAATTACGGCAGTGTCATTCAATCGACCTTCACTCAAACATTCATTGACCTCATCCATCCATTTTAAGTTCGGTTTCTTCTCTATTTTTTAGGTGGAAACGTTGATCTGACTTCTGAGAAAAACAAGAAAGAGAACCAAGAAAATTAGAAAAGATGAAGTGGAAATCGGAATTAAATTGAAGTAACGTGAAAGGCATCTACAAATAATCCTTATCCTGAAATCTAAAAGCATTTTGGTATTTCAATAAAACGAAAATAAACCGGTTTTCACCAAATGCAATTTAACGAGCACATCACGTTATGACTTGAAGCTATCAAGCTATTCCGAAGAGCCCTCGAGGAGATGACGATATGGGCTCCGGGAGCTGACTTAAAACAACTCAGGCGACAAACAAGCCACTTCCGTGAACAACAAAACAGAAGTTAATGCTACACAAATACATTATAACACTATTTTAAAAATGTCCTTTCTACAACGGTGTGCTTTAGGATGAACAATATCTCGCTGCGAAAATATTACACTTCATTGCTATCTTAAAACAAAAAAGGCACTATCATTAATATGAAGCAGGTATATATCAACGGCTTACTAGATCTATGCCCTGCCAATCTATAAATTAATCGTGAAATACCAGGACGTAGACAGAATTACGTACAAGCCAAGCATTGGAATCCACCTACGATCCTCTATCAACATCTTAAAACTAGCTGGCGTTTTGGTATTAACATTGCGAGCCACAAAACGTTCATCAGCTCGGAAGAGATAATAATAAACACAACACAACGCCAGTCTTGAATCTAATAGATTTATACATGATATTGCAAATCCGTAGTAGGCTGTTTTGTGGGGCTTACTTGTATTTGATCCACTGTTGTTAATTCCTGATAAAGTACCAGATAGTGTAACTTGAGTGTATGGCGTGATTGTTTTTTTCAATTACCAATCACATATCAACTGTGTGAGACGTTGTTTAACAAACCAGCATATGTCGTGCGTTCATCTGAGAAGGATACGTATTTAGTGGAGAGTTAGAAACAGGTCACGGTTTTACTTAAGTTCAGTAGAAACTGTGTTGAGTAGTTCTCTATGTTCTTCTCTCCCGACAACATATACAAGTAGACATTGACAATGCCTCTTGTTTCCGAAACACCAACCAATATGGCGCTGAATCTGTCAGCAGTGAACGCTTCTGATCCGACAGGACCTAAAGGTTATGACTTGCCTCATCTCATTGTTACTGTTATCATCGTCTCTATTATCATCATCCTCATCATCTTCGGCAACCTCCTGGTCGTGATAGCCGTTTATACTGACCGTAACCTGAAGACAATACAGAACTGGTTTATAGCGTCACTTGCTCTAGCAGACTCACTTCTCGGTCTCGTCATCATGCCTTTCTCTCTAGCCAATGAGGTAATGGGATACTGGTATTTTGGACCGGTTTGGTGTGATCTTTGGAAAACAATTGACGTATTCCTGTGCACAGCGTCAATATTAAATATCTGCCTCATCAGCCTCGACCGCTACTTTTGCATCACACGCGCCCTTACTTATACACATTTTAGAACGCCAGGAAAAGCTATTCTCATGATGGCTTCTGTTTGGGTTGTTTCAACTGTCATTTGCGTTCCTCCTCTGATCGGTTGGAAGAACCCACTTAAGGCGACAGAGTATCCGTTATGTCTACTTAGTTCGGAGACAGGATATATAATATATTCTGCAATGGGTTCATTTTATATTCCAGCAATCATCATGGTCATGGTCTATTATCAAATTTATCGAGCGGCTAAACTGAGAGCAAGAAGGGGCAATAAAAAAGACATCAAAAAGAAAGAGCAGAAAAAGAAAACTGTCAAAAACGAAATGACAGCTGACAAACAGGAGCTAAAACCTATGATGGGTCCTATTGAGACAGTCAGATCGGATGCGCGGTCTATCATGGACTGTGCTACAGCTCATTCGGATGACGAAACCACGTGGCCAATGTACGATAAACCTATTCCGGTGAACAATGCGTGCGAAAAGGATCACACAATTAATGCGGATGGATCGAATCCGGACGAAATGACGAAATTAATTCCCGCTACTACCCTAACTGAAAATAACGAGCACAAATCTGAAAATAGTTCGAAGTCTACCGAAGGGGATAGTGTTGATGTGAACGGAACTATCAGTAAGCAAGGAAATGAAAAGGCCGTGTCCGTTACCACAACCAACAACGGAGAAACACGAACAGAAGTTTGTAAAAAACCCGTAGCTAGAAATCTTAGCCACCCGACGAAGAAAGATACGCCGAAACAAGAAACTGACGTAATGGGCGAATTAGAAAAACAGAAAAAGAAATTAGCAAAAGCGCGGGAAAGGCGTGCGACTATTGTGTTAGGACTTGTAATGGCGGCGTTCATTTTGTGTTGGTTTCCGTTCTTCACCTTGTATATTATCTCTTCATTGTGTGAATACTGTATCCCAGTGGTGGTATTTAACGTGTTTTTCTGGGCCGGTTACTGTAACTCGGCCCTCAATCCAATCATATACACTGTATTTAATAGGGAGTTCCGCAACGCCTTTCACAAGATTGTGTTCAAGAACGAGCTGTGCAGGCGGAGATGAGCCAGCTATTGTGTACTCTCTAATTTAAAGTGTACCGGAGGATGTTAATTGGTTCTATTAGGATAAAAGGGTCGTAGTGGCGAAATGCTGAAGTGTATCTTTATGTCAAGAATGTTCAGCCGGACACTATTAAGAACGAGTGATTAGACAACGATCGGCGTTAACTTTTGTTACCTATTATATATTTACCGTGCTAATATTTCGCTCATAACACATATCCTGATTAAAAAGGCTAAAATGTTAGCCCCGTAAAACGTTCATTTGTGTAATTGTAACTTTTGAAGAAATGAGGAATTTTATACTAAGCTGTACAAAGTGCGTAGCATAATGAACCATAACGAAACACTTACGTCTGACAATGAATTTGAATTATGAAACTTGCAAGAACTTGTAATGTTAAGTTTATAACAAAAGACACGAGAAATATTTTCTTAAACTTTTTTGTAGCTTTCTGTTTGTACATGTTCAAGTTGCAAAGTTTTGTTTCTGTTGTGAACTTTGTTTACATATACATTACAGACGCTCCCATTAGGAATTCGTTCCCTGTAGATACAGTAGTATTATCAGGGTTGTCACTACACTAATTAGATGAACGCTTTAGATACCTTATAAATACCAATGATTTAGGTATCCTTGCTCTGATTTCGACTTCATGTTCTGAGCTTATGTTATTATTATCATTGGATCACTCAGAGTTGGTGTACCTCAATTAAGTGGACAGATAATCAAACCTTCAGAAACGAAATTGAAAGTATTTCATATAAGTCTTAACTTATCTTAGTTTAGTTTTTTCTTGTGCTTGATTGATGATATATGTCTTATCTTATTTTGTATTTTTCTCGCAAATAAGATAATGCAACAACCCTTTCATTGATTGGTTGTTAAGAGGATTGCTTGTGGAATACTTGTTATTGCATGATACTCGATGAGTGGTTGTCATGAAGTCACAATAATGTGTCAACCACAACGATTGGTTTCATCAACATAATAAATCGCTTGGTTGTATTAACTGCACTTTTACCAACGCTTTGATAGATTAGTTTTGTATACGCATTGGACCAGGTTATGTAAATTATCAATTTATCGTGAAATATTTCAAATTATCTTTTGTTTAATTATTAAAAAGATTAAGTCACTTGTAGCCTTATCATGAAATGAAATGATTTTCATCACAATGTTTACCATCTCATGGAATTGTTATAAACAAGTGGTTGCATATTAGCTGTTAATGTCATAGCGTGATTGTTGACGTCATCAATATTATGACAAAATGCTGTTTCATCTTGGATGTTGTCAACATTAAGGACAGAACACGTGTTTAAAGGTAACAAAAAAACCACATGTAGCAAGAGGAAAACAGAAAATAGCATAGTAAACAGGATTCTGCTATGAATTGTCGCTTAGTTGATCATTACTAATATAAATGCGACCCTGGCAGAAACACATGATTGGGTGACGTGTTATACTGAATGTTTACCTTTGTTCACTTAACATTGTTTTCTAGGAAAGCAACCATTAATCAATTCAGTGCATAATCAGTTATAAATTAATAAGACAATAAGCAACGCATTGATGATGTATCAGTAATGCATCACTATATTATGAAAACATGAATACAATAGTAAAACAACAACACATGCATTATACATCTGTAGTATTACAATGATGTACACAACAGTATTACATTAGTATATAAATTAATATCACGTTACAAATAACTTTTTTACATAGGTACAAATTATATACATGTAATAAGAAGAGTTGTACGAATCCTCATCTTTATAACGTACTTAGCCAAAGCAAGTTAAATGGCACATTTTGTACTAAATGAAACAGATAAAATCAAAAGAAAACCAGGTTAGTCTCTTCCACTCATTTGCGACGTCGTCATCATATTTTCTTAGTGACTTCATCATGAGTAATATCATACATTTCACAAATGAAAAATGCATGTAATGTGTTACTTCATTACGTAACAGCCTCAGTATATGATAAATATCCGTATGAGTATGTTTCTCTCGCCAGACGTGTCTATATGACATCCGTCACAGTGATGTTTTCGATAATTTCCATGTTAGACAAATGGTTTTGTAAAAATTCCCACGTCGACGATAATTTCGATCAGTAAAATACAGATGTTATTGGCGAGTGTCCCAAATTACCTTTACACGTTTATGGTTTCTCAAATTCCAACTGAACAAAAAGTTATTTTTCATTTGTAAACATTGCGGTTCGATTCCATACATAAAGTATAACTAACAGCTGTTTTTTTACAATGCAGTATGTCTGGCCGAAACTCCTGGGAAATGCTCAAATGTTAACGACAGACAAATTTGAGTTTCCATCTCAAAACCTTTTTGCTGCTGCAAGAGCCTCTACTCACTTGTTTTGCATTTAGAGAGGAACTTTTTATGAATGTTATCTGTTAGAGATCCACACACACCTTTTTTTGTAATGCATTTTTATCAGCAATGTGACAAGTGTTGTAAATAGAAAGGATGTCTATGAACTAAAGCTTATCTTAAATTCTGGAGAGCTTATCTTAAAATACAATGGTCCAGGGACATTACTATGTGAATCACCGCTGGCTCCTTTAATAAAACTCATTGCAATGTGCACCATTCCCAATGTTCCATGAGTTCATATTGCTGGTTCACGTTGCCCACATTGCTAATAAAGACATTTTACTATAGTGTAGTCTTATGTCGTCATTGTGTCATAGAAGAAGAATACACATACAGATAAGGTAAATTATTAATTATATTGTCATTATTATCACAACAAACTGAAAACATTATATGCATGCCCTTGTGGCAAAATATGACCATCCCGAAATATTTATACAAATATTGTCATATTTTTTCAAATTTCAAAAACGAATTTTGAAGTATCATCAACTTAACGATCTTGATAGATACAACTGCTCTTGGTGATAACGACGTTAGCTTAAATATATAGGACACCTTACTATGATATGTGTCTTAGACATGGTATGCACCTAATACCTGCCTTTCCAACAACAGTGTTAACAATTTTGAACTTGGTTTCATATTCAAGGGCTTGTTCCGAAAACTACGATTCCCATGATATATTTTGAATGCTGACCGCCTAACTTCCTACACAAGGTTTTGAGAGATATGAATTGCTGACGGCCTAACTTCCTACACAAGGTTTTGAGAGATATAGTTTGCTGACGGCCTAACTTCCTACACAAGGGTTTGAGAGATATAAATTAATGACGGCCTAACTTCCTACACAAGGTTTTGAGAGATATAGATTGCTGAAAACCGTGAGCAAGTTGAATAGTTGCCATCCCAATCTCATTGGAATACATTCCGTTTCCGGCATGTGCGTGCAGACATTGGTTTAACGAACACCCTAATTCAAAACTGAGGGTCTTCCATAATTTTAACAAAGCTTTCATTATGATCAATTTATTTGAAAATATTTCATCAAACCAAAGCCAAAGTCAGAGCTCAAATTCGAAACCGAAAGCCAATAACTGGAACCGAATAGGTACAAAACAATGGAAAGTCACTAACTGGAATCGAAGAGGCAACAAAACAATGGAAAGTCGCTCACTGGAACCGAGGAGGCACCAAAACAATAGAATGTAACTTACTGCAATCGAGGAGGCATCAAAACAATGGAAAGTCACCAGCAGAAACCGAGTATACACCAGAGCGGGGGAATATGATTAACCACCAAAACAACCATATTAGAAACAAGGTTTTCTGAAAAGCTTAGCGTTTCAGGACACTTGTCAGGACGTCTCTTTTAAAATTCATAAAAGTACGTAAGTCACCAACTTTATATGATCTTTTACACAGTGAACAATTATTTAATCATGGCAGACACAGGAATGTCACCATTGGAACAGGTGAAGATGATGACAATTAACATGTTGCTACCGGTATCGAAACGTCTACAGGTTAAGTAGTGTAATAGTAAACGGTATTTTCCAGTCAAGATATCCATTGCCCCAACTTTCGTTAAAGGTAATTACTTTTAGAAAAACTCCTTACCTTTGGAAAGCATTATTGAAGTCAAAGTAATGTCTAAAGTTAAGCACATTTCTTTTGAGAATTATTCCTATGGAAAATAGTTATGTAAGGAATTCGTTTACGTTCAAGAATGATCATGAAACTGCGGTTTGTTACTAACGACACGTCCTAGAGTAAGGTACTTAAAAAAATCAAATTTTCATCAGTGATAGATTCCGATATGTTACTCATAAGGAAAGGAAAGTTAACGATTCTGACATAACAGCCTGCCTTCACGGGTGTGGCTATTGTAGTAAGGTGACAATTATTGTCGATAAATGTCAAGACAAAAGGAGGCAATACATCAAATTGCAGTAGCAGGGCTGTCAGCCTCTACCTTATCACGCTAGAGGATTCGATCATTATATACCGTAGCAATAACTGTGACGTCTCATTTGAAAGACTTATTCCATGTAAGTTGTCTTTCATGCAATGATCCGTTGAATTTCAAATGCCATTTTTATGTTTTTACATTTGGTAATTACTACTAAAGGGTTTTATTCACAATGACAATATTGACACAAAACAGCAAAATCGCAATGGTAATCTGGAAACAAACAGATAAGTTGACATGAACAACACTACTTTCTAATTACATCATTATCCATAAAAGCAGAACCAGTCGTTTCCTCTCAAACTTCCGTCGCCTCTTTTGGTCTGATTGTTTGGTTGTGGAAGTGTACACGATAAAGCCGACACAGACACTGATTTACAATCGTTAAAGTTATCAATAAACAACGTCATATACCATAATATATGTTCTACTCAATCAACAAATGACAAAACAAACAACGCATCATAAACAATAGATATCCTTTTGTATGTGGTTAAAGATTATAAATTTAACATTCATTGTTAGGTCTCACTCTTACAACAGCACGAAAATAGTTTAAGTATAAATAATAAATGTAATAAAATAATAACATACAACATATATATAGCATCCTATATAATTTGTAAAAATACTCTGGAGCGCTTTACAACATATGGATAATAGTATTAGTTATAACTGTTAAACAAAAAAGGCTTACAATCACAATTCTCATACTTCACCATTTAATTAAGCTTAATAGCAATCTGTTAAGAAAATAAGTTCGTCCATGGTATTGTCATACTTATGTCATATACTATTTTGATAACGATCCATACAGGAATGAATTAGCTGTAAAACGTAATTATGTATGACTAATAAATGTTGTTTGATCAAAGTCCGTGCAGGAACGATAGAGAGAGCGAACGAACGCTTGTGTGCGGAACGCTGTACCTACTCCCCGACATCGTCGCGAGGGGATAATAAAATATGTTCTACTTAATTCGTAAACAGAGATACTAACTTATTGTCTGTGCTCCATTTCATAAACAAACATTGTCACCTAGCATAATTAGTGTTGTGTTTGATGATCAAGTTACAAAACAAGCAATAATGGGTTATGCTTTACCAACAAATACGAAGACTTCATAAACAACACAAAACGTCATAAGTATTATACAATTTTTGCCGTTATGGTACGAAAATACGATGCATTGTTTTAGTGAGATTAACAATACTCTCAGTGAAAATCTAGGGAAAAAGACGATTCATATTTCCTTATAGGGAAATTAAATAATAACGCTAAGTTGAATATGTTCGGTCTTCCGCGCCAATTTGTCGTCTGATTTGACTCGAATCATAATGTTTGTGTTCTCAATGAACAACCAACGGCATAAATCATAATGATTGTGCTCTTAATAGACAACCAAGACACAAATCATAATGATGTTGTTTTAATAAACAACTAAAGACACGGATCATAAGGCATAACCAACGAGGGCAAGGCTCAACAGAATTGTCCCCGTCATATGGGGATGAAACGAAAAAAGACACACTCCGAAAATGCATTCGCTGTTCCATGCAGGCAACCGGTCACTTACGGTCTTTTATTGTTTTAGAGATTGCCAGTTATACAACTGAATGCGAGCCATAAATCCTGCTGTTCTGACATGAGTGATATTGTAATGCAGTTATACGGAATCTTTTTGATGTTCTTCCAATGTTTGCATATTAAAAATAAATGATTATGTATTTAAGATGTTAATTTGGTAGTGCTGTTTGCCAGCGACCCACACATGGTAAATGTTACTTAATACAAATTGATTATATACAATTATATTTAAAACAATATTATACACAGGAAAGCAAAGGGCTCTCGAAAAGTGGGAGATCACACCTGGGATTCGAACTGACGACTGACTTTGGCGGCGCTGCAAGAGATATAATCTCGTTAGAAAAAGAGGCTCGCATTAAAATAGTGCCCGTCGTCGATAATACAGTTTGAAAAGAGCGATAAAGTTCATCTAGAAATACAACCGTGGTGATTCTTCTGTCTGGTTCTCTTCATACTGTTGATGTTCCGAAACCTCATACATTCTCTTACAGCTTCGTTTTTCATTGGTAAGAAATATCTTGTATTCACACAACTAGCACTTGAACCAAATAGGATGTTATCATCAGTACCTTATATTGAAGCATTTAAAACGAAAACGCGGATACCGTCTAGTGAAATAAAAGGATTTAAATAGTGTGTAAATATATATCCTAACCGAGAATTTCGCTTTGTATCACTTGTAAAACGAGAAAGCTTCGACCTAAATACTGGACAACCACTACTTACGATAGGACTAAGCTCACAAACGCGTACTAATGTAGATTTGAACACTTGTAATTATAAAACAGTGAGTCGATTTCCGCCATTCCTACTAACCCGGAGAAACGAACAGCAGGCTGTCCCTTTTTTCTCTACATGAACCAATACTAAAACTCATTTTGAATCACAAGATTCAGAGGTCCTTCACATAGGCTGAAAAAATACTTGTTCGTCTGGGACGCCCCTCCATTCCCTGATGATCGATATCAATTCGTCATTATTGAAATTTAACATTCAACAGTTTGTTAAGTATGTCAGTTGAAAACACGTTAAGTATGAGTGATGATAGCGTAAATGTGATGTAGATTGTATAGACATAGCCATTAATTTGATTGACCAAGGCCCCATAGAATACTGCATTGTGTGTTGACTGGCCGTTCTGTGTACGCGTCCTGTCCTTCAGGCACAGGAGACATGTTATCACAAAGACTACACCATACCCAATCACTCTTGACCAACTGTTACCGTTGATTGAAAGCCTCGTGTGATCGAGAATTCGATAAAGATGGATGGAACGTTAAAGGTTTTCCCCGTGATCCATCCTAAATAACCCATACGTCATTCACTGCGGACAACTTTGTAATGCAAACATTGTCGTGCTGTCCGAAAATGGAACACAAAACCCCATATTCCTATTAACCCTTTCTGCCCTAAAACTACATCAATAGAAGTATGTGTGAATATATGTGGATTGGTCCATGACAGTGCGCGGAAACGGAACTGCCAGTATAAGCTTTAACAAAATGGTTTTGTACTAAACGTTTATTTAAGCCCATTTGATGAGGTCAAATGAATAAATATGAATCCACGGGTAGAACGCGCTTCTTCAATGGATGCAATACTGCTTTCTCTTTCATGTTTTACATCAATGTGCGTGGAAAAAAAAAACATCGATAGAACAGGCGTGATTAACCGATTGATAAGAAACACTATTCAAAACATTAATCCAATTTCATGAAAGTGGTTTACAACACGTGTGCTCTTAAAGTTGATTGGATCAGATATTGACCAATTAATTTATCCTTTTTGTGAAAGTTCTATCGGTAGGTAAGCACTCCTTTGGGGAGCATAAAAATGATTTAATAACACAGGGCAAAACTAAGTATGCGTTGTGCCCTCTGGAGCAACGGACGAACGTTCGAAGAAAACGTTCCGGAATATAAGCAACATATGGCATTTCTTCTTTTTAAATCATTACCAGATAGACAACAATGACCCGAAATGCAATAAAACTGAAATCCTCTTTTGGTTACATTATATCCGCTGTGTCATCGACGATAAATGACACGTTCCCTATATTTGGACGTTGATGACCTAAATACATTCACAGATATGACAGAAAACATCATGACGAACTAGCTAGTTCATGCAACACTTGCCCTTCCGGAGCACCTGGTCTCCCGTCAGTATTTTTGTTCATAAAACCGTGCCTTTGTTATCCTTGCAGTTTTCAGTCTTTTTGTACCCTCCTTGTTGTAGATTTTGAATTTCATACTTGTTTACTAACGTTGAGAACATTTTTAAGCGATGAACAAAAATGTTATTGACATAAATCTGACTTACCTATTGTTCCGGAGTTTTTTGTTTTAAATATTATGCTATCAAAGGTGGGGTCAACATTTGGCCCCCACTTTGATTTCTTTTATTCTTTTGCCATATGTAGATACATAAAAATGATCAATAACTAACTGCATAAATTATTATTCATAATTACTACTGAAAACCGTAGTGGACCTCCTTGCATAACACCAGGTTGAGTGATGGGGGTATCCTAACAAAATGATAGATAAATCTCACAGGCGAACGCTATATTGAAAATGAATTATAATAGTGTACAGTGTATAAAATTACTGTTATTTTGATACTAAATATGTCATATAGGTATATATGAAGTAAGCGTAGTGATACAGTTAGAATTACGCTTAAGTATCCACCTAGGTTCAGTTCGTTCTGCGTGCGGCTTGCTAGCGGTTAGCGGTAGTCAAGCGTCTAGAAAGCGATCGTTCACCGTTCGAGCACCGTTCGTATGTTTCGTCTGTTTCGTTCGTATCAGCTAAATCGTTTCGTTCGGTTATTTCGACCGTCCCTATCGTCCAATTATTTCATTGGGTCGTTTAGTTCGGCTACTCCGTCCGGCTGTTCCGTCCGGCTGTTTAGTTCGATCGTCTACTCCGTCTTTTTGGGTTCGGATGCGCGCGCAGTTTATCAATTCACTTAGGCAAATGGTGGAACTGCAGAAGATCTCACGCTTATCTCCAGAATTACGAACCTCAATTATCAGATACAGTGACAAAGGCTACGCTATTAGAAAGATTATTCGTTGTCAAGCACATGCGCGCGCCGAATTGCGTATTTAGGTGGTAGGTAAATCTTGTACCCCGTTCCCGAACCCGGACTGAAACCCCGTACCGGGAATATGAAGATATTTTAATATCTCATGAACGCGATGGTTTATAATTTTTATAAAAATATAGAATAATTTCAAACATTATTTTCTAAATGTGACAATTACAAAAATGTTTATTTATTATCTAATAATTTAGAAATCGACGATAATGTGTTTTTCAAGGGGTAAAACTTGTACGCCGCTGTCAACCGTGAAAATCACGGTTTTTCACATATAAGTAGAAATTTAGGGAAAATTAACATGTTATTTTCAGATATATAGAAGAAAATACCTTACTGTTTATAATTATGTAAGTTTCGTTGAAATAAACAACATATTTCACATGAAATTCTGACTTTGTTGTGATCGCGGGTGAGGATCGCGGGTGTTTTGTTTACTCCCGTACCCGTACTAAGGGGACATAACTCTGTCAAGCTGTCGTTATCAAGTAGAACTCTTAGCCATTCTATTAGAATGTTACCAGGCTCTGCGACGCGGACGCAGTTCTA
>NW_018408555.1:126950-128770 GCF_002113885.1 Mizuhopecten yessoensis
ATCACAATGCTGGCTAACCTAACTAACTAAACTGCATTATTCTAACCTGACCTATATACTTAATTCTGACTTGTATTGCTGTTTTATGAACACTTACCACACTTCATAATAAAACTATCCCTAGAAAAATGTAAATCTGACAGATCACTTACACATCTATTATGAAACCATCTGTCACAGCCAGCATCACAAGAAACCATATCATCAAATACATTTGAGATGTGACACCCATCTGCTTCGCAATCAATAAAAATATCAAATGATAAAGAAGTCTTCTTTTGCCTATGCCTAGGAAATTTGGTAAAGATTCCATTGGAAATACATTCTACAAGATGTTGTCTCATGCAAGTGGTGTCAAACTCTAACTCTTCACTCCCGTTAAACCCATTGAAACAAAATTCTACCAAGTTAGCAATAACAAAAAAAACCCACAGTCAACCCCGTTTTTCTGTTGTTGCACATTTGGTAATACTGTTTTTAAAACTTTTCTATTTTCCTCATACGATGATGACAACTGCATTTCTAAAGAATCTGACAAATTTTTCGTATTTCATATCAAACTATCAAGAATGTATACTTCCCCACTATCTACCTCCTGTACTTACACTACCCAATGGTCCACCTTTACAACCCGTCACCTTCACTACCGTAACCTTCACTACCATCACCTTTACTACCATCACCTTTACAACCGTCACCTTCACTACCGTCACCTTCACTACCATCACCTTTACTACCATCCCCTTTACTACCATCACCTTCACTGCCATCACCTTCCTTACCATCACGTTCACTACCTTCAACCAGAGAGACCTGAAGTAAAGGGACCGCCGACTCCCAGTGGCGGGAAAATATGTTACCGAGTAAAACACTCGAGTGCTGTCGATAGAAATATTGTTAAGCATCGATTTCACACAACATGAATTAAACGAACTGTGTGAGGTATGTGTGTTATTCTAATATTATATTCCCACACCTGAAATAGAAAAAAAGTAATATCTAAAGCATTATTCGTGGTTAATAACATAATGTTCAGTTTTTAGTCTGTGGTTTCACTTTCACTTCACCGGTCAGGTGCCGTTCTGGTGATAACCTCTTGTGAGAACATTCGCCTATTTTGTATGTCAATACTTGTCCACAATATATTTGTAACCAATGTGCCTTGTATGTATACTATGCTATATGTAGTGAGCTGCACCCTCATGTACAAGCTGACAAGTACACATGCCGTGATGATGATGGTTCCCTTGTTGACTCACTCTCTGGTTCCGGCCCGGGTCCTGGACAGCAATATAAATATCCTAAACCTTCTTGGACACGTCCCGTGTATACTTTAGGCCATGTTGCTTTATGTTTTCAAAAATAACCATTAGAATAAGAAAGCAAATATTAATAATCAGATTATTGTTTTTATTGCACATAATCTCATAAATTTATAATATGAAAATAACGGTAACAACTTAAATATAACATTTTTGTCTTCTCAATTATTTTTTATTACATACAGCTTCATACTCAGCCTCTCACAAACATGTGACATCATATAAAATTATAATAATGTAAACAAATGAGTCATTACAATAACAAGTACCGTGTCATTATTTGGAGTAGAAAGATATATTTTTTAAATTAAATAAAAACAATTAAATCATGACCACATGTTTACCTATATTACACTTGTCACCGTGCAGTGGATTCCACTAAAATTGCATATAGGTCTGTTAATAACTTAATAGGTTTTTTTTCTTTAATTATATTAACTTATTTGCATATTCTGGTGTATATTTCTGTTAATAACATATTTCTGTCAATAAAATATT
>NW_018408555.1:131300-132174 GCF_002113885.1 Mizuhopecten yessoensis
TTGTCCGTCGTGCGTCCTTAAACAATTTATATTTTCGACTTCTTCTCCAAAACCCCTGAACCAATTTCAATGAAATTTTGCAGGAACCTTCCATGGACAAAGGTCAACAAAAATAGTGGCCGGTTTAGTCTTAAGCCCCCAGGCGCCTGAGGGGCGGGGCCAAAAAGGGTCAAATTGACTAAAATTTCAAAAATCTTCTACTCAAGACCAAGATATGGTAGAATCAAACACTTTTTCATAGATGGGAGGATCTTAAGGTGCTTTACCAAAATTGTGAATTTCTTGACCCTGGGGTCTCACATTTCCCCCTGGGGAGGGGGTAAACTTTACTATAGTTTATATCGGGAAATCACATTTTGGACCAACATTTGTTTAATTTGCATTGTAAGGAATTCAATTTGGGTAAGCATTATCAGTATTAGGTAGCAGTTTGATAGTATGCACATATCAGCCCTGACTGACCTCCAGGGACTGATGGGTGGGGAAAAAAAGGGTTGAATTGACTGAAATTTCAAAAACCTTCTTCTCAAGACCCAGATATGGTAGAATCAAATACCGAGGTACTCTTCATAGATGGAAGGGTCTTAAGGTGCTTTACCAAAATTGTGAATTTCATGACCCTGGGGTCTCACGTTTCCCCCTGGGGAGGGGGTAAACTTTACTATAGTTTATATAGGGAAATCACATTTTGGACCAACATTTGTTTAATTTCCATTGGAAGTAATTCAATTTAGGTTAGCATTATGAGTATTACAAAATGTAGATAGCAGTTTGATAGTATGCACATATCAGCCCTGACTGACCCCCCGTGGCTGATGGGTGGGGCCAAAAAGGGTCGAATTGACTGAAATTTCAAAAATCTTCTTCTCAAGAC
>NW_018408555.1:133335-134240 GCF_002113885.1 Mizuhopecten yessoensis
ATTTTGAGTAATTCCATGATGATGTTCAGTTGTTATGTACATGTATTACTTTAGTGCCATATTTAGCCAAACTCTTGTAACTTATGTTGTGCTTGTTTTGACCAATAAAATGTTGAATTATCCTACAAAATTAAGTTAATTGTCTATTCAATGAAAGAGATTCCACATTGTTTATCATGTTTATCTAACTGAAGTTAGTTATTGATGTTTTAAAAGTGAATGAGCTGATAAGAGTTTTTCTTTTTAAAAGTTCAAAATTAATAAACTATCTCTATTGAGATAAAGAAGCAAAATATGTTAAGGAGTTGTGGAAATTCTTTGTACCATATGTTTTTATGAAACACGATTGATTCACACTATTAAGCCGACATTAGCAAAGTTTCATTCTCTTGTTGAGTGCCGGCAATTCCTTCAGTACCTTTTACTATAACACCTGATATCTCTTTCAAAAGTCTTGGTCAAATCATTCTTGGATTGAAACTTGACTGCTTATTTTGGTATTCTTCTTATTACAATAGCAATAATAAGATGTGTGTGTGTGTGTTTTTAATTAGAACTGAATCAGATCAATTGAAATTTTTTTTCAAATGTTGATCTGACTATTTAGCTAGCAAACCATCCCATAGTGTTTTGCATACGATCTGTATACAAGTGTGTCAACATAAACAACAGAGAAATGAATCAATAACAACGTTTAATTATTTACAAAATATACAGTTTATAATAATAATATAATAAATGAAGACCGACCCGACATTAGATAGCTCTTTTTTGTTTAGAATGTGTTTGCTTTAGATTGTAGCCGGCCGAGAGAAATTTAAGGACCGGAATAAACAGGATGTCTTTACATGGAACGCCGGTTTTCGGAATGGACAGGGTCCGGTTTATATAGGGAATATGCCGGG
>NW_018408555.1:136430-256601 GCF_002113885.1 Mizuhopecten yessoensis
ATACCCGAAGCTACACACACCCGTGCACAGTGGTCGTCTTTATACTTTCCCCGTTCAATATTCGAATTAAATTAAAACGATACGTAAAACAGACATTGTACTTCAGTCTCATAATTCAATCAGAGACGTATAAAAACAGACTATAAACTATACGGACCCGCGAATTAGTTACAATAATGTTTGTTTTGACTTAACCCTGATATGTCGGAATAATCATTCTTAAATCTTTTTTTGGATGCTGTTGGAAGGAGGGGTGGCATTTATTTCATATATTACTCTTTACACAGCGGGATAGGTCTAAACAAACCAACTGTAGCCGGGTCCCTGTGACTGAACTTTACCTTCGAAATAACAATAGCCGCAGGTAACAGGGGTTATCCTACGTTTAATAAATTATAAACTATATGTATCTGTATCTGTTTAACCAACTTTTTAGATAGATATCAATGTTCTGTATACCATGCTGTCAGTTCTGAGTTTCCGCCGCCTCTTACATCAGACTAAGACTGTTTGACAGTAGACGTCTGGTTTGGGACCAGAGCGCACTAATTACTATGTTTATGAAAACGTAACCGTTTGTTATCGGAGAGTTTTAATTGAGATGCTGACAACAGAAATCTACTATGGCACAACACATACCTCACATACATCGATAAATAGATTATTTATTGATCCATAACCTCGCTCCGTTCGGGAAGCGCGTTAGGCCCAATCGGTAACACCGGTCCTATCGGTAGGCTTGCGTTCGCACCGGGTTCGTCCTGCGGTCGTATAGCGGCTCGTCTCCGTTCGGGAAGCGTGCGTCCTGCGTTCGTGCCACAAAAAGTGGATACTTGGGCGTAATTCTAACTGTACCGTTTTTTAGAAAAACATGCAAAATATTCATAAAATTTAAAATATAATCAACATTGTGAACTTGCCTATATATAGTTACAGTGGTAGTCTATATTTTAAACTTCTTAAAAAACTTTCCATATATGTATTTTGTCTACTGAATCATTTTTATGCAATATAAAAACCGGTAAAGTACTTTATTAGCATGCCAAACATGATCAATGCCTAATTTCACATACTCTTGAAGATTTGATTATCAATGTTTATTATGGTAAAAACCCATACATTTTCTGTTTTTGTATCATACCAAAACACTTTATTATATTACGCATGTTTTAAAGTTATGTGCAGCAGTTATAACTCATGAATATATATTCTGCCGAAGTAATCTTTCTTCTGGAGAACTACGTAAGGTTGAGATTGTGTTATAGACAAGGATAAGCAATTATATAAAAATAATCAAATAATCTTAACAGTAAAACTATTATACATTTTATTATACCCTCTGCAACAAAGTTGGGGGGTATACTGGAATTAGCTTGCCTGTCTGTCTGTCTGTCTGTCAGTCCGTAGAAAAAAGATTGTCCAGAAAACTCCTTCTAAAGTAATGGACCAGTTTCAGCGAAAGTTTCCAGATATGTACACCTCAAGTTATGCAAATGTTTTCCTTCTGATCCTTTTTTTACAGAGTTATGGCCCTTTGATAAATTATTTTTGTCCAGATATGTCCTCCAAAACTAAGGGGTCAATTTCAACATAATTTTTCAGGTATAATAACTTCCACCTGATGGTGTCCATCAAGGTATTTTTTTCCCGAATCTGATCCTTTTTAACGGAGTAATAGCACTTTGTTGAAAAACACTTGTCCTGACAACTCCTCCAAAACTATGCAGCCAATTTCAACGAAAGTTTACAGATATGGTAACTGCCCCCTGACATAGTGCATCTAAATAGTATGTTTCATTCCGAACCTTTAAAAAGGAGTTATGGCCCTTTGTAGAAAAAGAACCTTTGTCTGCCTCATAAACTACTGGGCCGATTTCAATGAATGTTTACAGATATGGCAATTACCCCCTGTTGTCGTGCATCATGGAACGTGTATCAGGGTAGTACTTTTTTTTATTTCGATTCTTTTTAAGGAGTTATGGCCCTTTGTTAAAAATCTTTGAAAACTCTTCCTTAACTACTAGGACGACTTAAGCAAAACTGGTTCATCGGGGCTAACAGGATTTGGTGTTGAAGTATGTTTTGGCATAGGGAGGGAGTACAGGAAGTATGTAAGTGACATATATTCTTGGGGGGGGGGGGGGNTGCAAGGCTTTGCCTTAGTTAGCCTTTAGCTTACATCCTAGGTTAAATAGGAGTGGGGGTATTAGTTAGTCTTTGGCTTACAGCTCTAGTTACTATTTTATTTGCCCTATTGCCCATTCATTTAACAAAATATGGAGAAATATTACATTATTTTATATCGTTAACTCTAAACAAATAAAGCAAGGAAAGGTATCCTTGTCTGACTCCACATGCAACAAATTATTTCAGCACATTTGATTTTTGTGACCTTGAGCGAAGACCAAGGTCATCAACGTTTACAGAACTTAAAGGGACATCACGTGAAAAGGCGTTTTTTTTTTTAATGAATGTATGTATTGTATGCACTTCCACTTATGTTACCTCGCTATCCCCATATTCATAGTCCGTTCCAAATGTCCAGTTTGACCACTTGAATTGTTCGGGAAAGCCCGGCTAAAAATAGCGCCGATAACGTCACCTGATTAGGCAGCAAACACAAGTGGTGCGAGCGAGATGAAACGGTTTACAAAGAGGCCCTCAGAGAGGGGCCGTCAGGCAACTGCAACTTCTTACCGCACTATGAAACCAAGTTATATGATTTCTAATTCCGTATTCAAACTTATTGAACAGTAATTATTCATCATCAGAAGTTAATTGCACACTTGCCAATATTAAGAATTTAAATTTATTTAGCTTTTAACATAAATCTGTTGCCAATAAAATTAAACCAAGGATGGGGCACAAGATTTTATAATTTATCACAGCCTTCTCCCGTGACCGGTACAGGTGGTACGGGGCTAAACACTCCCTCAACAATGGGACAAACCTTTCTGTAAAAAGGAATATTCACGAGACGAATATCCCTTTTCAAATGTTTACATAAAGTGCATATATGCAATGACAAACTACACGCGAATATAAAAAGGAAACGTTTGTGAATTTATTTATTACATTAAACAACTCAATGTCTTTGGCCATTTTTTTTCTAGACCATGAATATAAATCTATGTATACTCTCTTTCCCACTTTCACTGTCTCCAAACGCTAACATTTAGGAAGTCATATTAACCATCACACACAATAAACTGTATGGCAAAACCACTACGTGTACATGTAGAATATGTGTCAATAAGGAACGTGTTGAGATACTTGATAATTATATTTTTTCAATACTTTACAGAGATTAAAGCATACTTTTAAATGGACCTTTTTATGCTGAGACAACTTTTCTTTAATCAGTTCCTTTGGTCCGAAACAGAAGCCGTAGTTATCGGCAGCACGCGCCATTTTTATAACGTAATCAAATATTTTTTCCCCTGTTTTCAATACGTATTCCGATTCTATCTGAAGTCGAAAATTTATTCTTTATAGAGAAAAGGTTGTTACATGATCATACATTCTAAGTCAACATCATATGAAAACATGAACTGTTGAAAAATTACGATTTAAAAAAAAAGTGTTATGCGATCCTATTTACTAGAAGTAGGTTCTCCTTCCTCAGTTATTCATCCTGGTCCGTCATTTTGACATTTTTAATCTAGCTGCGATAACGTAGCTTTCTGACGAAGAGCGATTTTTTTTTTATATATTGCGTCGTCGCGCCAGGGCAGGCCGGGTATTATATTAGTACTAATTTAAAACTTGCATGTCAAAACAAAAAACAATCGTTTAATTCAGCAATATAATTAAATCATACCATTTTACTGATCCCGGTAATATTATAAATTATGTAAATCTAATAGCGCACGTATCTCATTTGACCCCGAGCACCGACAGAGGATCAGAGAACAGAATACGCCGTGGCCATCACAGCAGTTATCCCTTGGGGGGCCTCATGGCAAAATCAAACTAACCAGTCACTTATCCCTTTCGTTTGCATAAACCACTGTATAATTAAAAAAAACACAAAGTAAACTCTCTCCGATACATGCCCATTAACATATTAAACTAAGTTCATCTGTGTTCAAACTCACACAATGATACTAGCGAGGTTAATAGTTTTAGATATTTATTCATAACATAAACAGCGCTAGCATTTCTGTCGATTTTATTTCAGCTTAACCGGCCGCTATCCGGAAGAAAACATGCACCGTACTGACTGCTAGGGCAGTTATTTTCTGCTTTGAATACTTCCCACTGGCAATAATGATTCCGTAACGTACCCCTTGCGCTATCTTTTGACCATTTGGCAACTATTCGCTTCGTAGCTGACACGGTACAACACTTTTCTTTGGCTTACTTCACACGGCCAGTCATTTTGTTTACAAAGAAATGGTGTGCTATGCGCATGCGCTAGTAGAGGGAAATCCCTGAACAAAACGTTGGTCAGACAGGTAGAAATACCGATGATTATCTTAGATTTAATCATTTTTATGAATCTATTTCAGCCAAATCCGATCGGCATTTTCCATAAGGAGTCTCACTTGATATGTTTATGTAGTATTTGGAAAAAAGACAAAAACAAAGTTACTTCAGCGTGATGCCCCTTTAAATCAATTCACATGAACAACCTACTTGCCAAATACCAAGACCAAAGGACTTTTGGTCAGGAAGAAACACAAGTTAAAGGAAAAATGGAAGGAAAGTTACGTATTTCTTTTTTTGAATCAAAAGTGTTATTTGACAAAGTTACCGGTTTTCAATTTTCTTGAAATTCCTGATGTTGAAAGATATTATTGGTAGCTAACTTTTAAGTAAGTTTGAAATATAGACTGGTTTTAGAACTATGTAAATTAACGTGTCGAAAATCGAAATTTTCTCATTAGTAATGCAATTTCACATACTTTTCTGCTTAAATCTTCAATAAAAAGAACAGTTCTTTCTTCAAATAGTGTAATATTCGGTATCAAAATGAAAGTAGGAATATGTTGCACACGATGATGATATAATTATATAGTAATTTTTTTTTAAATGCTCTAGGAGGAATTGTGTTACCGCACCTTTAACACCCACACAGGTGTAAGTCACTGAGGTCCCATTTATCCTAAAATGAATTCTGAAACTAACGGTTCCTTATTTAAGCTTCCTATACTCATACCTTTTTGTAGTTATCTTGTTTTTAAATTCCAAGCGGGGGCCGACGCTAATGTTAAATCACCATAGGCGTTGACCCTACCAAATTAGATGAGAGGCCTACAAAAACATGACATTTTCAAGTTTGGAATGACACGACCTTTAGTACGGCCATCTACCACTATACTATATAATCACCCTTATCGTCACCTTATTAAGTAATTAACAACACGTGCTTTTATTACAATATAGAAAAATAAAGATGAAGCAATACAGAACTCAAAGATCCATTCGGTATCAATGATATCGTGGTTTATAGAGTGAAAAGTGTAAACGATTTCCAGATCAATGCCTTGAAGCCAATCGTCGAGAATAAGAAAGACAAACAAAAATTGATTAATTTAAAAAAAAAAAAATACTAGCTGATCTAATCATAAATCAGTAAGTCCTGATCTGAAGAAAAATATTGTTCCATGATGATATTGTGAATGAACCAACAGTTGCTTCAGTTAATTGACCTGCTGCACATATCCGTACAAAGTTATCAGAACTAGTCCTGCTACAGGCTGCCAGTAACAACGTTACATTTGTAGGCACACTTACATTTTATTATAGTGGATATAAAACCTGATGTCAAGAACGTTATATGTTTTTATTATTCGGGATCGCATTCGTTGCTATTTAAATGTAATTTCCTACATCAATATCCAACATCTCGGAAAAAGGCAGAAATAACTATCACGGATTCGTCGTCTTGAAATGCAATAAAACGGCGATAAATCTGCAGGTTGGTCTTGATGTTGCCATGTTGGAAGTGTCGTAAACATACGCCAATCTCCCGTGTGGACATAGCTTCCGTAGTGATAAATGGTCAATAATGAGCCATCGGTTAGCAACGCTAATGTAAAATTTCTCATATTTATTGAATTAGTTCATAGCTTGCATACAGCTAAGAGGAGATATAGGGTTCGTTTCAGTTTAATGAGGAGGCCGAAGGGGAGTTATTACTTAAATCTGAACAGAAGATAACCCAACTACTGTACTATACAGTACGAAATATACAGTCAGGTCTACGTTATTGTAGACAACTTTAATGTTCGATAAGAAAGTGAATCGCTTACATCATTCCAACACGATCCAGATTCCTCCGTTTTTATTACATTTTCCATATAAGAGGTCACCTCATGAGACATTCACGTGCTACTACAGCAGCCGCCTTGGTGGAGGTTTACAACATCGATTCAAAGTTCAAGTGCTCATTTAAATAGATAAATCAGGACACGGCTGGTGACTGTGGCGGGACTACTCTTTCCTTTGACTGAACCAGGTTTCACAGTACCACTTTTACCTCACTACTTCTTTAACGTTTCAGACATGTCACATTTGTTAATATGCATTTAGCTGACTTTTTTAACTGCCTGCATCGACTTACTTAAATATTTAACAGGTGCGTAGGTGAATCGGAAAGAGGCAAAGGCGACAACCGTGGTCAGGTAGCGCCAAATATGGCACACGCGTCTTTTACCAGGACGGCTGAGTTCGATTCCTCGATCGTACGTGCAATCGTATTTAGTCACATATCTGACCACGTGGGTTTTCTCCGGGTACTCCGGTTTCTTTCCACTTTTAGATCCACTGTGCGTTTCCATTTAGGCCGGCATGAGTGATTAATACAAGTTGGAAAAACGTCTTCAATAATTCTTGATGAATGAATAAAGTTTATATTACTGAAAGGTATTTACCAATTTTATTCCGTTGTATTTAATGGAGATATATGGAATATAAATCAAACCATCATTATTATTATTTGTGTTTTTTGTTTTTGTTTTTGTTTTTGTTTTCACTACAAAGTGATTGTTTTAAGTAGATTGCATTCAAATGGATACAAGAATATCATATCATCCAGTATCCAGTGTACAAAATCACGGCACTACGATTGCTTAAGTTCTTATCGCTGTTATAAGACAGTTGTTAGCTTTTGTTTTGAAGCACATCGGTTGACAGTATCGCTCTTATGGTAAAACGATCGTTTTTCATACTGTTAACTTAAAAGAACCTGACTAATATAATTTTGAATATAATTCAGTTCTTACGTTATATATTTGTCTTGATTAATAAATATTACATTGTAAAGACAACTTTCAACATTTATGAGTTACTATTACCGCCACCTGACAATAAACAACAGCTGTTGACATAACTACACAAGTAGTGTATGTTCGTGCTTTGGTAGAGTAATCGGTGATTCAAAATTTAGGATACATTATAATATAACATGTATATACTGTTATACTCCTTTAGGTGGTAAAACAATGACTAGTTACAGTTACTTTTCTGCCATTAAAAAATCAACAAATCAGCGACAGAATCTCAAGGAACACAAATCTGTCAATAAGCCATCAGAATTATAAAAAATGATTTCCGATAACTGTCAGACATACCAAACAATCCCCTCATCAAATATAGAACAATAACATAAAAACACACGCAAACCCCAACACAATTACACACACAAACCCCAACTCGATTACCCACGCAAACTCCTACACAATTACACACGCAAACTCCTACACAATTACCACAAATGTGCAAACCCTTCATAATTACAATACAAGCTTTATATCTATTTTCAGTAAGTTATAAAAACTGACGAAATTATTTTTTTTCCTTATATTTTTTTCCATCTACATTATTCAGTAGAACGTAACAATATTCAACCACTACACCAGGTGTCCACGTTACGTGAATATCAACATTAGTCAAACTGCTTCAACACGGATCGTTTAATCATAACCGCTGTCATCGCGACCTTGGGGTAAGAAGTTTTCTGATGCTTGTAGACACAGACACTTCCGTCATCGAAAGTAATTTCCGTCACAATTTGGATTTTGTCTTAACGAGCACCATGTGTTTCTTGTGGACATGAGTAGTTATTTAAATGTGTCCTTGAAAGCCTTTTGTCACGAACACTTTGGTCCGTCTGGCCAGACGAAACTGTTCATATCCATTTTCCTGTCACATAAATACAAATAAGGCGTTGTGTGGAAGATTCAGTTTTAGGCTTGGGAATTAGATAAACGTGATTGTATAATAAAATGTATAGAGAATGGCAATGAAATAAAATGATGAATTTAGTTTTTAGCATTCACGAATGTGTCTATACTCTTTGGTGATTTATATACTTGTTTTGGATTTGACGGGCGACATCATAAAAGGTGGCACATAAGATCAGAAGGTGCTTACCATTATTGAGCATTTTGTTATTATTGTATTGTTTTAACTTATAGATATCCCTATTTGTTTCCATTGTCATGAATTCCACTTGACCTGTAGATTTGTTGGAAAACTATTCGACGTGTTTAATTACAAGAGACGACCGTCTGAGGCGGTTAATGTGGGTTCACTGAGGAATCGAGATTTATACTATTACAAATACAGTACTAGGAAATATATTGAGCAGCGTAAATGCACAAACAAACTATCATCAATTATAAACAACATCTGTTCTGATTAATCTTAACCAAAAATTTGGTAATCACATATTTTATCATCCTTTCTTAAGCTACACTTGAATTAATTTTTAAGACTTGGTTTGTCCGCCATTCTATTTATAATGAAAAATGCAGATACGACCAAATTATTGCCTCAATACAAATGGCATTTTAATTAGAAACATCAGCTATGTAGACGAAGCCAATGAAACTGAAATTAACGGAATAAATGTCAACCTACTCTCACTAAGACAACGGTAATTGTGAACATGTAGATTAGGTTAGACTCTGTGAAAACAGTAGAGCAGATAAAGCGAATTTAAACAGCGATCCATGCAAGTACTCGACTGAATGCATCAGATCTCGTCAAATGTGTGTGCTGTTGCCTAAGCAACGGAAACAGTAGAGAGCACGCTGTTCAGTAGGAGGCCACATTATATATCTCACATCGCCTATGTTTACTTTTTGCTATCAGTTATTATGACACAATGGGTAATGCCTATTCACAATACAATGTTCTGCCAAAAGCCGCGTTCTAATTAGCCTTGAAATAAAAGTCATGACATGCAAACCTTTCATGTTACCAATATTAATTTAAGTCACAGTTTGGTTCCCGTTGGTCATTGTATTCTTCACTGTTGGCTTTGTAACCATAACTTTTGTCACTTCCTTTGCTTGTCAGGTAAAAAACTGAAATGATTTTACGTTAATAATGTACAAATGGGGTGTTCTCTGAGTGCCAACATATTTACCAACAATAGGTAGGTGTTGTTTTATGAAACAATGGCAAGTCAATTATATACTGTTTCTTTCTTAGATAATGTTTGCTTCTATATTTGTGGTCAAATCATAAAATGTAACATCGTCAGAACACTGAAAAGTGTCTCGACATATTTAAAAAAAGAAAAAATGAACAAAGAAAACGTTTGAAATAACAGTGAAATATTCCTTCATCTGTGATAAATATATTGTCCCCGACCTTTCCTATATCATCTTATTTTGCTTTGGAAGTAAGGATTAAAAGTATTAAACTCTAAATAATCCTTTTAAAAAACTAAGAAAAGGTTATGTCATTAGAGAACATACATGTATGAAGGAGGCTGAAATGTTTTAGCACTTGTTAAGCACAAATGAACGAATTTTCTTTTTAGAAAGTTAAAAGCTTGAACATTAATTTATGAAATGCCGAAAAAAAAGGACACTGAAAATGTAGAAAAAATACTTCAAATTAAAGAAAAATCTCAAATGAAAGGAAAATATAATAAAAGAAAAATTCTTTCAAATAAAACACAGGGAAAAGCTATCGGTTTTTAAGCTATTGAGATTCTGATCTCATTCAAGATGGAAAAGGCTGAAGAGGCATCTGCACAAATTGAACCATATTAGTTAATTAGATAAGCCCCCAGTCCAAATACATGTATTTATAAATCCTTTTTACTTCTGTAATTGTGGCGTCGTCTTTATTACCTTGTTTAAATCTAACTTTAATAGTTTTTTTATTTGATATAATCTAGACCTTAAAGCCCAAAGTCTGTCACTATTGTCCGATTTTGACAAGCTCGGTCGATACATTTTTACATGTTTTTTTGCATAACGACTGGACTGCCAGATATATATATACATACATGTTTCACTATAATCTGCATACTGTGACGCTTTTACTTTTTTTTATCTATATTTGACGTGACGTAATAGTATCGATATATTGCAAAGGGTGGGGTGGATACAGTTCCCCTACGGTTATCTTTATCATAGCCACAATTTTTAGGAACATTCCTTAAATAGAGAAATTCCTTAAATTAAAAATTATCTTATATTTAGTAAAGCATTACGAAATTTTAGGAAAATGTCTTGAATTAGATTTCCCTTTAACTCAAATAATGCTTTAATATGGAAAGAGACATAAGGCATTTCCTTACGATAAGGAAACGTTTATGAAACTGATGCCTGAATACTTGTTGAGGGCATTGCCAATTCTCACCTGAAAAGCGTGTTTTTTTTTAAATGATAATATTCCATGCAACATATTTCCATTAATTCCAAAAGTTTTCAAACTACTAAAAATAACTTTTTTTTCATTTGAAAATTCTTTTTCGATTTCATTTTTCTGATTATTCAAATAAACAATAAAACATTTTTTAAACCATATCGATTCTTAAAAAAAAAGTGTAATTTTATCACTTATACACCTGTAAGGTACTAATAAATACATACAGATTTGGTTTCCTCAGTAAATGACTAAGATATAAATTAATTAGGGTATTGTTAAATTTGAATTAATTGTGCTTTACAATTAATGTTATTCATCTGTCATTGAAAGATAAGTTCAATTAAAATTTTCTCAAATACTATATGGATCAGCTTTTTAATATTATCAAAAATATGAAAATTATGAAAATAAGAAAATTAAAAAGTCAAAAAAATATAAATGTATATATTTATATTAACATATGTGCTTGAGTTCCAACAGTTTTACAGGTAGATTACTTGTTGAAACCACAGACTTAGATACAAATCTAATCTAATTCCGTGTTGAAACTCAGACACATTTTAAGAAAAAGACTATAATTGCTATCATAACAAGTTGCCCTACAGAGAAATTAAAAATGTTGGCACTCAGAGATACACTCAGACGATAGTTTAACACGTAATTCCTTCCGTCCTATTTTTTTAAACTGTATTTAGCCAACGAATATTGACCTAGTTACAAGAGCATTCCCTCCTCTTCTTCCACCACCGCAATCAACTGTGATCCGCTGTCCTGATCACAAAAGACGTTCTGCCCAGTCGATCCCATAATTAATTTCTTAATCTTTTGTCATTAAAGATCAATATATAAACACGTAAGCAGTTACTGTGTAGAACTAATATCCACCGTGAGGCTTCTCGTAGATGAAAGGACATGACAGTATTGGCTAAACATTAACTCGACTGTTGCGTCGCGACCTTTTCCACTCATCAAATAGGATAATAAATGTCATTTTGTTTTTGTCCGTTTGAACGGATTTCTAATAACACACTAAGACATCTAAACACACTGTAAAATGAAAGGAAATGTCCATTGTGTGGGTTTTGTTTTCGTTTATTCTTACTCTGGCTTATGACCTGCTTTATTTACCAGATTATTTCTGTATTGTCATATAAAGACGATGTATTCTTTTGTTAACATTTCCAAGATTCCCACCTATACCTATATATGTACTTTACAAACACAGATATTTCCAAGGCAACAAATATCTGGTAGAAATGAAAACATTTTGTAACATCACGGAATTAGATTAGCAATCAAAAATATATGCATCTAGCTAGCCAATAAAGTATCTGTCGTTCCATTTGCGATTAAGCAATGGTATGTACTTTATCATGACCTTATTCCTAACTTTACTATGTAAGTGTCTACCATAATAAAAAAAAGACTTGTTGACAAACGACACCATTATATAATGCAGAATACTGTTGTTCAGGACTATATACAGGATAAACGGACTGTATACAAGTAGATGTCACAACCAAGCATCACTTTGATAAAGAGTCACGTTTCTTGCTAACGAGATAAAAACTCTCATGTAATACTAGGTACGGTAGTCTAGTAGTAGGACACCGGACTCTTGACCGAATGCATGGTTGCAGGTTTGAGTCACGTCATTGTGTTGTATCTTTTAACTCCGCTTGTTCCAGTCTACTCAGCTGTAAATAAGTACGTGGTTGGGCAGTGCTAGAATTGTTGAATACTAGCTGTGAGCGTCGAAATGGCAGCACTGGCTGTATGGTCCCAGACATTTGAGAAACATATTAGCTGGTTGCAATTTGCAAATGCACTATAACCACGGATAATAATAAGTGAACTGCTTTGAGACGGCCTACAAACTAGGTTGTGATAAAGCGGTATATCAGAACCTCGAGTTCTCTTTATTCTATTTCGGAAATGTGGTTCATTAAGTCGACATATTTAACTCGTGATGGCAAAGACACGATGCTTAACAAACGTCGCCTTGGTGCCTGTTGTATTCATAATGACCGATTGTATCTATGTGTATTGACCGATTGTATCTATGTGTAATGACCGATTGTATCTATGTGTAATGACCGATTGTATATATGTATAATGACCGATTGTATCTATGTATAATGACCGATTGTATCTATGTATAATGACCGATTTATCTATGTGTATTGACCGATTGTATCTATGTATAATGACCGATAGGAAAATATGTGTAATGACCGATTGTATCTATGTATAATGACGGAAACCCATTTTCTTTTTATTTTAATTCATAACCAAAGTCACGTTTTATGGCATTCACTGTATTTATGACATGTGTTATAATTCACCTAAGGCTTTCACTATAAACACCTAATTACCTGATGAACACTTGGGATGCCACACTGGTACCTTTTATATATTATACAAATACAATACATACAATGGTCTCCACTGCTCAGGGGTTTTATATCTCCGATCTATGGTAAGAGTACTGGCATGATGACGAACCTTGTTTATGCCCATTTGTAAACTATTTCCGGGACTTACCTTCTAAATGAAGCAGAAATGATGAGTATTCTAACTTTTCACTACGATATGGTATATTTATTGGGCCATTTTTTGTGTTGTTGTGGTGAAGAAGCGAAAAATCGACGCTCTATTTTCTTAAACGGCGCTTTGGTGCTTTTTTCACTTTTCATGGTAGGAGAAAATGTCCAATTTTTTATTTTTCTTAATGGCGCTTTTTTTTGCGTCAAATATGTACCAAATAAGGACATATTAAGGCGCTTTTGTGCATCGTTACCACTCAGTCATATAACGCTGTCGAAAACACGGTCAAAATCTCACAAGTAATTACTTAGTGACATTCTAATTTGGCAGAGAAAGAAAGATAACAGTGATCGTAATAGAATTTGTTTTTTTCTTGAAAATGCTGATCACCGGTGATGCAGGATGATAATAGTGTCAAGATGTTTTTGATTTATTTCAATAAAACTAGAATAATAAACATTTTATCTCAGTTCATTATTATAACCTCCCATGGAAACACATTAAAGATCCTTTATGACAGCAATATAATAAAACATTTCCCTAAGATTTTGTTTTTTTCTTTTTCACTTATTTCAGCGTGCTGCAATGGTGTTGTTGATTTCTTCTAAATATTATAGATAATTGGCCGTGATTGAGTTAAGAACAATGCATATGTTTACCAGTTTGTCCTGGCGCTAACATACCCTACAACAGCACAGGAGAGCCATTTATTTAGTACAGTGAGGCTATCCTCGGACGTCGCTGTCCGAGAAAGACTTCAATAACAGTGTGGTTTCCACCAAAGATTGTAGTCTAGACAACCTAAGTATGTCCACAAAACTGACAGTCTCTGAAAACACCAGGATCTTCAGGCGCACAGAGTTTCCATTCAACACCACAGACATACCGAGAGTGCTATAGCGCTATCTTTGCGTATTCCTAACTCCTGTGTCACCTGATGACTTTCCAGTGCAGTGTTCTCCCGTGAAATGCGTAAACATGAGAATAGGATGTGTTATTGTGAGTTTTACAAAATATTATATCAAGAGAGTTTCAAATTGTAAAAGAATGTAAGTTAAAATAAAAGGTGTTGTCAGCGTACGAAATTTGATCAAATAGTCTTTCCTATCCTATCTACATACGTAGAATGGAGCAGCCGTTTGTCACTGTTTAGTTGAACAACCTGGTATTATTGTTTTGAAAATGACCATTCAAATCAGTTTCATTCCCAGCTTCCCTGTCTGTCGCTCCACTAATTCAGCTAAAGGGAAATTCCCTCTAGTGCGAGGTCGAAACGAAACCGTAAACCTATGTACAATTAAACTCTGCGGAATATGTTTGTTGTACATATGATTACTGTTGCCTTTTGGCTTCCCACTAAACAGCTCTCCCTGTCTTATAGTACATTATTTGAATCCTGATGATGAAGGTGCACATGTAGCAGGCGGGGTCAGAAGTTTTTGCCACCAAAACAACTTCCCGTTGTGAAGTTCTGACTGCCGAATCCACTACAGGGTCACTCAATGCTACAAATCTCAGTACGAAATCGATCGTAACTGTCCAAGCTGCAGACGACGAAATCGACCTTTACCACAAAAGATTTAAAATTAGTGTTAAGGAATACAGTGCTTATTGTCACCAATTCGAAACGAAACGAAACAGTATGTTCCGTTTATTGTAATGAGCCTGTTACTGCATCCTTGTCCTACTTTTCTCACAATCTCGAAAAATGCCTAGTAAACACAAAACTGTTAACACGAAAACTCAGTGTTAACATTTTTCGAATGTCCTCAAACTGAACGATGGACAAATTAAAATTTCTTGTTGATCCTGTTGCAATTGGAAAAAGAACAAGACCATTACGGGAAATTATTGTGAAACGTCATTTTCAAGAATATGTTTTGCAAAAAGGCTATCATCTTGTTCAATGTCTTGCTTGGCTTAGCTTGCAATGTACAAAATGGCCGGTTTGAAGTATACTGCAATCTATAAACAGCCAACATGCATTACGGAGTTACACATTACGGAATTACACATTCGTTATGAATATCATACTTTGGGGTAAAATTTGACCCACATACCAAAGATTACAGATTTTCAGTAACTCTAGTGGCATCAAAAGTGATAGAGTCATAACTTATTTCTTTGATATGTATGTAAGACCACATTACGAATGGTCTCCGATTTCGAAATCATAGCTTTGTTCAATATTTTGTTTCTTTGCGTGGAACGCCGTCATGTCATGTATCGTACAATCAGCGTGTACCCTTCCTTATATCGGCAAATACACTCGGACCAATGCAAGACCAATATCGATTTTGAAAACATGTATAAATCGCAATCGCATTCATCTTACGGCTTGCTTTTATTATATTTACTGCTAATGCTTTTGAATATTTTTTTCTGACATGTTGGCCGTACTCAGTTTGCATAATTTACCAATTCTAATGTGAAGTGCAAAATGTAAAGGAAAATTTGTATACACCCCATCGTGAATTTGTCCTCACGTTCAAAAGAAGGGTGTAAATCAAACAAGGAATGAAAACATCCTGATGAACAGGCTCAGGTAAGATGTAAGTAAAACAAGTGGTACAAATATGTCGAAGTACATGCCTTGATCCAATGTTTATAAAACGAGGGGTGAAATCGTCATGCCTAACCATCCTTGTTTTAGTGTGAATAAATGAATGTATGTGAATTCTACGTGACGTGTTCCATTCTATTATTCAGGGTGAATGTAGACGTATTCTACACATTTCTGAAGTGTTATGTTACCTAACCCGTGATTACACACATTGTTTGGTAGGAATTTATATCCACACCACTCCTTTAAATAGAAACAATAACCAGCTGCTAAATCGAAGGTCATTTGTGACGTTATACGTAAAGCAAATTACTTCGCTGTCATTTTTCCTTTAAAGTTTGTTGTGACACTTAAGGATAAAACATACACTACACGGTAAGCCTTATCATGGTTGATATATTACGTATGTCACCGGCATAACTTCGTCCTAGGTATACACATAAGACGTATAGCATTGTCACATCGAGTTTCAAAATAATCTCCCTGGTTTTGGGAGTGATATATAAACACACCATGCGACATTTTTGTGCTAAGCTGTTGATATACAGAAAACACAGATCGTGTTTTGTTAAAACTAGCACTGTTCAACTTTACACCCAGTGATACATATATAATGGATGAACAAATGTTTTACTTGTTTTTCACCTATTTTTTGGAATCGTAAGTGATCGAAGATTTTTAAAACATAATTTTGTTAAAAACTCCACTGAAAGATGGGCAAACTACGTTTTGTCACGAATGTATGGCATTGTAGATATCAAAAAATATATAATGGCGTTAGTCAACAATAGCGTCGGCTTCACTTCTTTGTGACGTCATGATTAAAAGAAAACGAAGTGTCGATGCTGTTGTTGTTGTATCAATTAGTCGTTAACTAAGAGAATATCAATAAAAGTATAAAGAACAATGAAAATTCAGGCGATCATTGCGATAGCCTATGTTATTGGTAGGAAGCTTGCATGTCCATGGAAAGCATGTAAAACAAACAGAAAATATATTAAATGGAACCTTACTCATTATATAAATTAAGATACTTAATCACCAGAAATATGAAGAAATGTGGCACGTATTGGCAAATTGTGTTTGTAATTGCAAAAAGGCAAACAATAAAATAAATCATTTCACGACACCAAATGGCCATTTCGTCCATGAAGGTCTTATCAGGGGTACTTAAGGTCTACAGAATGAAAAATCTATGTCTTAAGTTTTCCGAATGTCTTAACTGTTCCGAATGTCTACTGTGTTCTGAAACATGTAAAGATTACAGTCTAAATATGTTGAGTGTTTCTGCATTTTTTTTATCTGTTCCTTGGAAATTGGAAAGATATCCTGCAAATTACCATTAGTGAAGAGTCATGTGAATCATTAGAAGCAATGTCATTATGACTCTTTACTGATTACTACCATGTCCAGAGCGTAAGACCACAGTTACACCGAGACACACATGTAAAATCTTGGTCCAGTCTATGTAGTACCAAGTTCTGAAACAGAAAAACTCGAGTGATTACGAAAATACAAGGTTCATAATAGAATTACCGATATTCACTTCGCAAAAGGAAATAGAGTGTTTCTCAATTAGAGCATAATGTCGCCCATAGTCTTCATCAAACCCGAAACACTATGTCGTAAGCCACCTATCACGTAAATAGTGATAAATAAGCCAGTGAATAAACGTAGTTGGTAGAAGCAGGGATGTTGTTATCAAGAAAAGAAAACTTCACAATCGTACAAATCGAAATTGTCGCGTTTACGATACAGTTTTAAGTAAGCCGTTCCTGTTGGTCAAAATGTTCTATTGTGTATTCGGTGAATTCAAATATTTTCGACCAATGTTACAAGGATAGTGAGTTTCCCTTTTCTAATCCGATATGTTCTGTTAATAAAATTAACTATGCTTATTCTATTTAGTACATTGACGAGCAACAGTATGAGACGACTCAATATGACATGTTTGATAAAAAGTTGTTTAATATTTGTCACGACCAAAACTGTGATAAAAACAAAAGCACCGAGGTGAAGGACTTGGTTTGAAGAAAGACACACCGACTTCAGACGTTACGCTGGTTTTATTGACTAGTCTTCAATCACCCTCCTCGTCGGCTGCCAGGCGTGTCCTTGGAATGCTTTAAAATGACTGAGCACATTGCGTCCTCGACTAATGACCCTATCAAAATTAGGTTATTAAATATTTGTAGCTTGAACCACTTTTAGAGATAACCTTTAAGAAATCTAATTGTTTTATTACATGTACAACTTGTCAAATAATAGATCCAGTTTGTCAGGATAGTTTCAGAAACTAATACACAATGCAAGCTGAACAGTTTCGTCGAATATGCAGACATTGGGTGACCGAGTAACAGAACATATCAAGTCATTCATATCTTTTTGAATCTCACAATAAAATGTTTTCTTAACAGGTAACGTGATAATACTTACAAACGCTAGGTATCGCCGTCAATTTAACATTCTATGAACTTCTACAAATATAAACATAGCGTCGACTTGTTTGTTTGTACTGATTAACCAGTTACCTCCTTGGATCCCCATGAACAAATCTCTTCACCCAATATTTACAATCTGCAATGTTTTATAATGTTTCTTCCATTATATTTTTACTTAGGAACTTGACATATCAATGCGATATCGTCAACCTGCTGTGTGAGTGGCGTTTAGCAAAATAGTATACATGTATCTGTTTTTTGAATTTCAGTCGTTAACAGTCCTTCAAAAAACCCCGCATACTGTTATAGGCAACACTGTGATATAGCATAACGGCCACTGGTGTCATTAGCTGGAATCAATGTATTTAATCCGTCAGTTCAATCCGCCATTTTAATCTAATATCCTTGAACGTCTTCTTGATGGGTTATCAGCTTTGATTATCAATCACTGTCTCAATGGAATTCTGTTTCCCTCATGTCGTCTGCAGCAGAGACAGCATGATGTATTTTCCTTCTTTGTCCAGCTCAAGGTGTCACAGCGCCATGTTTCTGCTTCACACTAATACCAAACTTTCTAACTTTCCCAATGTTTTCGTGAAAATCTTTCATTTATGCACTGGCAATTTACTGTCTGACAATTCGGTATTCTCTTGTTGTTTTTCTTGATATATAAAAAGAACCCTTTTTCTGTTCAACATCAAATTATTAATTAGGTTTTTATCCCGTATTATTGTTTCCCTCAAAAGCTTAATCTAGCTACAATTTGCGCAAAGTCGTTAAATTGATTGCATTTAAAAGTTTTTTAAATGTAAAAAACGCAATACTAAATTTCATAATGATCACTTTTAGAAATTAAGTTTAATGGTTTGTTAATCCGGTGACAGTGAGCTGACATTTCTGAAGGCCAAGGTCTCCAACAGCCGTGCACTAACGGCACCGCCAGAGAGCTGCCACCTTGATGGTGATAACCTGCAATGGCATGCTGATCAGGAACTACTAACGGTAGGGGGAACTCGGCTGTGATATGTTTTGTCCGCTCATCGTTACACCAGTCCTCCTGTTTTCTGCAGTTTTAAGGCTTTGAAAAACAAATTACAAACATCAATGCCCTATCTAATGGTTCGTATAATTGCCTGTTTACACGGAAACGTAATTTTTTGTAGTAATGTCATCGGGTACTCGCTTTTCATCCCTTATCAATATTCTTATTTGTACCTTAATGATGTGTTTAATGCTCTATCATTCAACACAAAATAAGTCAATCTGGAAATGTCAAAAACACACAGTAATCTATCACTTTTAGATATGAGGAAATAAATATATTAAAGTTAAACAGATTGTATTGAAAGTTGATTGTATAATGTCAAAAGGATTGGATAACAAGCTAAAAGCCTGTCCAAGTCCTTTTCCTTAGTGGTTTAATGATTTGTTAAACTGTTAACATTAATTTTGATAACCGATTACAGTTTATAAGTTATTGAGAAATGTCATACCGTTCATAATAAATAGTAAAATATCAATCATACTGGTAAAGCCGAAAGTTAGGGTGACGTCTTCCTCACTGTCGTCATTTGTAAAGAAGAAGAGCAGATTCAAAAGTGTATCATTGTGGTCAGTTAGGAAACAACTTATTGAAGGGCTTTACGAGACAAGATAGTAGACCCTACGCAAATGACATAGATCTAAACGTGTTTTTGTTTGATATTTGATACAACATGATCACTAGCACTAAGCCTACTGGTGTCTCCCAAGCCTCATTAGATATACTTGATACATGAAGCATTCATATGAAAAAAATGACTTTCAATTATCTTGAGCATGTATGACAATCAATATTTTGTTTTATTTGATTTTAGCAACAAAAGTGATACCCATGTATTGACACAATAGTGTTTCTGAACAGTGAATGGCTAAGAAGTTGGGGTTGCAAGTACCTGACTGCAGCAACTACAGTGTTGTGAACTTCACCATCAAAATACTAATCTTTCTGGCTGATATGTTTTCGCCTTTCCTGACCGTTATGTTCCCGCCTTAATGTCCATTTCCAGCCTCAGTATCCACAACCTCGGAGCAGCGACCTGACGTTTGCTGTTTTCCTAGCTCATCCTGATTAATCTGTAGTCCATTCGGACGAACACCTCTGTCTCTGAGGTAATTAACTCGTCCATCTCCCACCAGAGGTAGCGACAGATATGTGTCTGCTGTCCCTTAATGTTCCAGCAATTACTTCTCATCTTCAAAAATACACATATATAATGATAAATCTCGGATCGGTTAGACCATGCACATTTTTTGTCTTATTCGAAGATTATTATTTATCGGAATTTTTTTTTTCTAGGCTGTTGATATTATGGTTTTTATGACGGGAAATATGTCGATGGATGCCTAAAAGCATGTCAGACCTTAACGTATTGACCTATGTCCCCTTCCTACAAGATTGATCAGTTTCCAAAATATCAATGTTTCTTAATCGTCCAAATTGTGATGAAAAAGCATTGTACAGTGTGTGCCTCCATAATTTATAGACTTTTGCAGCACGGGTCATCTAACTCATAACAAAATGTGAAACTGACCAGACTCGGAAGTATGCGTCTTAAATGGCCTTCACTGTGGCGATAGTCTCATTTAAATTAGGTCAAGGGACATAACTCAGACATGTCTGGCAGAGTAACACGTCCTGTAACATCGCATCATGCCATCTCTACAAGACAGATGTATATATGATCTACAGTTCTATAATGGGAAAGTGATTTAACGAGTTTCTAATAGTGATCAATATGTATGGTACCATGACATGTAACAAATCATCGGTATTTTTTTGTCGACAGATCCGAGAGATCCCGAAGGGAGCCAGTATTTATCTTAACATCATGGCAGCACCCGAGAGCATTGGGTGTGCCTATATTATGTACATTGCCGGTGTCATCAATTATCCTTCTTAATAACAGCGTTGTAAATCAACAGTGAAGTGCGTTATTAATGTATCTGTGAGCTAAAGTATTCTAGGACGACGTACGTTACCGTCATACGTCATTAGCTGTTTGTTGAGTCTATTTTGGATGTTTATGATAGGACATGTCAGAATGTCTTGCCATCCTTTCAACACATACGGTGTTTCCTTTGATGTTCAGTATTTTGTTGTTTGAATGCTGCTGTCCTCGTTGATCACGTGACGTTGTCCATCACAGTAAACATATTTTTTATGACATGATCACTTTTCATATGAGATATTTTGAAACGTTAGCTAGTCCTTCAAGAAAGGATATGTGTGTTTTTTGTATTAATGGCGCGTACAAAAAGTAACTGAGAATGGTATCACACATTTTACGTCATCTTTAGGAGTTTACTTTCATGCTTGATTACGGAATAGTTAGGTGCCAGACAAGGAGATGTTTTTGAAACGTTCACTAAGTACTTTATTTTAACATTAAATACCAATTACAAAGTAAAATATCATTCCAGTTAATGGTATAAATATTTTTGTTACATGTGTGTTTTAGTTTAAGTACCATTGTGGTATACAACAACACTTTAAGACCATTATGATGTGCGGAACAGTATAGTAGAGTTCCCACAATGGGGTCCCGTGACCACTTTTCCGAGACCAGGGTTTGAAAGTTGATTTTAGTCAATCTGAGGGTGCTGATTAAAATGAGCTGGGGTGAACCTCGTGAAAATGTGACTCGGCCAGACGCGAAAATTCAATATGGCAAACAAGTACATATCTTTACTTGTAGATGTCCGTTTTATATGATTTTAGGTCTATTTATATGTTTTAAGGGTCAGGGATTTTATTTATTTGTACAGCAACTTGATTGAAGTAAGCGTTAGAACGAAAAATGGTCTGTTATTGTTTTGCTGCTAAAAACCAGGATAACCACAAGCTGACTGCAAAGGAAAAGACCAGGAAGACACCCTTAATGGTTTGGATGGAAAAGTTTCGTCTTTGACCGATGTAAATTACATAAAAGAACCATTGTATGAAATGTCTGGTAAATGAATTTGTTTATTATGGGTTTAACGTCATTACAACAGCCAGAATCCTATGATTGGTTTGTTTTTAATTTGGTTAACGTCCTATTAACAGCTAATGTCACGTGCCTCCGGGTGTGTGACTTAAGCGTGTATCTGTGTATGTGTCCAGAGACAGGGTATGTTGGTGTACTTGCCTCCTTGTGATAGCAGGGATCTGATGCCGACTTAATAGTGCTATCTCGCTGAAAAGCAATGCGGAAGGCACACAGCACACCATTTTGTCCAGTAACATTATACTGACAACGGGTGAACCAGTTGTTGCCATTTCCCTTAATGCTGAACGCTAACCAGGGAATAACAACTACCTTTTTTAAGGTATGTATCGGCCTAGGGACAGAACCCATTGGCTTCCTCACATAGGCGAACGTTCAACGCTAAAGCCAAAAGCGAGGTGTTTCCAAACAAGGCGCAAGGAAATAAAGGGTAGTTAGAAATAAAAAGAAATATAATACAAATCCCAAATATTGTAATTGTTGCAGCAGATTTATTTTGGTCGCTTTTATGTCCCAAAATAGAGGGCACAAAAACAAATCCCCAATGGTTAACATGAGAACGGTTGTCTAGGTAGTGGTCGCCACAAACAGCTATATATAGCTATTTAGAGAAGAAAGAATACAGGAAAGGAAGGAAACCAAAAAGATCTTTAGTGTTGTAATGGGAGAAGCAGATCAATTTTTGTCTCTTCCCTATCCCCTTCGTAGAAGACACGGACGAAACTCCCCAATTCTGCAGGGGCTCTTACTTTAGTCGCTTCATATGGCCATGCAGTGGGATTCAGCAGACTTATTCTTTTTCCAAACTGCACAGGTTGCTTGGTCAATGAAACATGTAGACTTTCAGTCACCATCTTTTTCTTTATCCAGAGTCACTACATTTGATGGTATGCGGCACTTGGACTTCTTTTTAAACTGATCCCACTTCAGTGTTCTGGTTTCACCTAAAGGCTAACAAATTTTTATCATTGTAGATGTGTCAAACAGTGAATGTGGACATTTGCTGAAGAACCTCTTGTGTCACTGGAAATGCTTTGCAACATCTTTCAAAAGATTGCGTGCCTCATGAGTTTCTGTTTTCCATGTCAATCTAAGTCAGATATTGCATCACAACCACTGTGGATACGTAATGGAATCAAGGATTTAGCTACCTCAACAAAGCCAAGACCTCTGCAGCTAATGATAGTGTCCTTCCGTTTGCTAGCAAGCGTGCCCTCAAGCTGATGTACAAGATATGCAGAAAAATAACAACATCGATATCCTCGGCATTAATCACCATTGTCTCCATTTCTCTTGCTTTTTGGATTTGCGAACAGTTGAAGAACAGGATTGCGTGCTGTAATGGGTGCCTTTGGCATGGTATTTCAGTGAGAAAGCACTATAAAGTCGGCATCAGATCCGTGCTATCATAAGGAGACAAGTACACCAACATACCCTGTCTCCGGCACACATACACACATGCACGGTTACACAACGCACATAGAGGCACGTCCTTAAATGACCTTAGCTGTTGATAGGACGTTCAACTAATTAAAAACAAACAAAACCAATCATAGGAGTCTGGCTGATGCAAGGACGATAAACCCGAAATAAACAAAATCATTTACCAGACATTTCATACAATGGTTGTTTCATCTAATTTACACTGGTTGAAGGGTGTCTTCCTGTTCTTTTCCTTTGCAGTCAGCTTGCGGTTATTTTTCGTTCTAACGCTTACTTTAATCAAGTTGCTGTACTAATAAATAAAATCCCTGACCCTTAAAACATATATTTAGACCTAAAATCATATAAAACGGACATCTACAAGCAAAGATATGTATTTGTTTGATATACCAGACGACTGGTGGCCATTTTGAATTTTCGCGTCTGGCCGAGTTAGCCCACATTTTCACGAGGTTCACCCCAGCTCATTTTAATCAGCACCCTCAAATTGATTAAAATCAACTTTCAAACCTTTGTCCCGGAAAAGTGGTCACGGGACCCCATTGTGGGAACTCTAGTAGGACTTTGTGTGTATGTGTTCACCTCATTATTTAAGATTTGAAGTGGGCTGGTACACACTTGGTGTACTGGCTAATACATAGATGTTGTACTATTCTTCCTCTCTTCTCTGTTCCAAATTGCAATGTCTCCAACTGTTTAGTTCGTAGTCGCTATGTCGTATGTTATCATTTAAGAATATCTTATCGTGTAGGTCCTACCTATAATAATAAGTTATGTGTAAGGTAAGCAGCTCTATTGCCTCCAGCTTTGGTTACTTAGTGGAGCGTAGGTCTCTTGGGAGCATTTCTCTGTCTTTACTTCCCGGGTTGAGGAGCCTGTAGAGATCACATGTTATACTTTTAGTGTTGACTCTCCTCGTTGTGTTTACGTCTGTCATGTTGCACGGTATAAATGCACAAAGTAGTGAGTTGCATACCTTAAAGTATTGAAGAAACTTAAACTTGGTGCCAGTGATTGATCTCCAGACTGATATGGAAGGGAATCTATCCACAATAACTTCCGTCTGTCACTCTTGCTTTCACACCTGTCTGAAGTTCCGTTCCGATACAGTTCTAAAATGACTTCTTTTATATAATACTAGGCAGTCATTGAGTCCGTCTTGATTATTAAAGACCGGGAAGACACAGTTGGGTAAGAAGGACGTATTTTTGGAAGGCTGTGCTTTAAAGAAGATTTCCGATTTCCAATCCCTTATCATCTACAACTGCTTGAAGAAGTAAAAGAAAAGACCAGGTGTTTCGAAAGGGAAAGCGTATTCTACTTCATCAATGAAACTCCCAATGAAATTCTTAATCAATTCAAAGTAATGTCACGGCCTTAACATGAGTACCGAGGTAGTGACTACGAAACCACGAGGCACACATCGTCTTCAACATCCCCGATGTTCATAGCCTAAAATCGTACGCAGTAAAGAGACGCTAGGAGTTACATGAATGTTTGTGTTCAGATCTATTCAAGAGAATTCTGGGTTGACCGAGATGTCTCCTAACCGACCATTATATTAGGATGCTCTCTTAGCCTTTTCTTATCTCTGATATACTCCTAGAGAAGACAGATTGATTGAATATTTAGTGGTCTGTGTTCTGCATTCTGTGTTGAATTTTAGAAGATATTTGGCGAGCTCTATCCAACCGCATGATCATGTGATGCGACTATTGTTTGGCCATTTTTGAAGTGGAAGCGTCCTGCTGATTTGTTGACCTATTGTAATTCTTTGTATATTGTATCTTCTTTTCGTGTATTACCCCCACTTTTACTTCACTTTCTGTCTTGGCGCTCAATTGCGAGAAAACAATTATTATCTAACATCCTGCCCTCTAGAACAGAATTGAACTGATGAATAAAAGCTACAAAATTGAAAACAAATCTGGGTTACTAATGATGCTTTGAGATGTACATAGCAGTATGTGTCTGACGAAACACTGCTAATGGTGGACGTACTATACTTCCCCGTGCAGTTGGGGATTAGTCATATTGAATAAAAAGTTAATAGAATTGTCTTCATTTTATTTTTCCTTTTGGTAACGCGTTTGGCTAGTTGAAAGCAATCTTTTTCCATGCTGAACCCATTTTGTTTCACTGGTAGATTACATATTGATGTCGTTGTTGAATAAGTATGCTCGACTTTAATGTAATTTCTGCTGGTTTTCAGTGCCTCTAGAAGTTGACTCAACGCGTACTTATAATTTGGAGAGGGTACTTATGATAATTGGTACCTGAGGAATTTATCATTCGAAATGATGTTCAAACCAGACTATTCCTTCTCAGATTTGTGTATTACTGTAAACTGTCGATTTGCCCCTGTATGACATTGGTTTTGTAAGATCTCAGTCTTGCTAACAATCGCAAATTTCTGTTCGAAAGAACGTTTGTTTGTTGGGGGTTTAAAGTCGCACAAGCCATTGTAACATAAGGACGGGCGCCCGGGGAGACACCGCCGAAGCGAAAAAGTAGATAGGAAAGAAGAAAGGTAAACAAGGAAAGGTATGAAACAAAAAAGATCCCAATAAGTGTTGCAATAGGAGCAGCAGATACTGTTCGTCTCTTACATGCCCCCTCCGTATAGAAGACACCTCCGCCCCCCTATTGTCATGGGGTTCCAAGTCGCCTCGCACGATCATGCAGTGAGATACAACACGCTTAGGGGGAATAATCATATGTGGATTATGACTACGTCACCAAGTCACGCAAAATGGAGAAAGAAATATTTCACATACCGTATTGAAAAGATGACGAAGCTTTATACAATAATAACAAAATATGGAACCTTTTCCTTTGTGATTAGAATTAAACTTTCTTATTTGGAAAACAGCTGCTTCATTGTGGTGTTTTTCATTATTGCTACTGCAGAAACGCGCATGCATAACAACAGACAACATAAGTGAATTGAAATGTCGGTAGAGTGATTAATGAAGTCTGCAATACGCTTTCGGTACACAACTGGCATTCTTCGGCAAACAATCTCATGATATATTCATATATACCTGTAGGTGTTGGAAGTGTAAGAAGTATGCTGTCGTACACATTGCATATTTTAGTATAAACATGCGATATAAATTATAAGTATTATAACAAGTACACGTTTCTAAAATACGTGGTATCTGTTGTATATATATTGACACAACACTCTAACAAGACACTGCTCCACCTAGAGCTGTACATTCACACCAGACCCTAGGAATGTTGATGACATGCGCGTTCTAAGTTACTGACATGTAGGCTGCTGTAAGGTTTGGGTATTTGGAAGATAGATATCACTAAGGGTAGAACCAAATGTACATCGTACAAGTTATTGCTCCTGCCTGAGGAGTTGTTTCCCGATTGAACTGCCTGATAAATACCCAATATGTTCTGTGTTTCTTGCGACTGTCGCTATGCCAGTAAGTATAACCTGTAAGTTAAAGGGAGGCGACTGTCGCTATGCCAGTTAGTATAACCTGTAAGTTAAAGGGACGTTTGCTTATAGGAACAAGTCAGTCGCTAAACATGTAGATCTAACAGAACTGGCAGCTAAGTTAACAAAACCAAACCTACACAAATAGATGTATCACTACCATCACTGTCCACTAGATGTCACACTACCAACGCTGACGACTAGATGTACCACTACCATCACTGACCAAAAGATGTAACGCTACCAATACTGACAACTAGATGTCACTCTACAAACACTGACCACTAGATGTAACACTACAATCACTGACCACAAGATTAAACACTACCATCACTGACCACTAGATGTAGCACTACTAACACTGACCACTAGATGTAACACTATATTCACTGACCACTAGATGTAACACTACATTCACTGACCACTAGATGTAACACTACAAACATTGACCACAAGATGTAACACTACCATCACTGACCACTAGATGTAACGCTACTAACACTGACCACTAGATGTAACACTACATTCACTGACCACTAGATGTAACACTACAAATATTGACCACAAGATGTAACACTACCAGCACTGACCACTAGATGTAACACTACAAACACTGACCACTATATATAACACTACCATCACTGACCACTAGATGTAACACTACAAACACTGACCACAATATGTAGCACTACCATCACTGACCACTAGAAGTAACACTGACATCTATTACATCTAGTGGTCAGTAGAACACTACAGACACTGCCGACTAGATATAAAACTACAAACACTGACCACTATGTATAACAATACCATCGCTGACCACTAGATATAAAACTAACAACAGTGACCACTATATGTCACACTATCAACAATGACCACTAGATGTATCACTCCTAACACTAACCACTACATGAAACACTACCAACACTGACCACTATTGTTAAAACTACCAACACTGACCACAAGATGTGACACTACCAACAATGACAACTAGATGTAATTGTACCAAAACTGACCACTAGATGTATCACTACCTACAATGACCACTAGATGTATCACAAACATCACTGACCACTAGATGTAACAATACTTACACTGACCACTAGATGTAGCGCTTCAAACATTGACCACTAGATGTGACATTACCAATACAGAACACTAGATGTAAAACTACCAACACTGACCACTAGATGTAACACTACAAACAATGACCACTAGATGTCACCTTACCAACACTGACCACTAGATGTAATACTAACTTTACTTACCACTAGAAGTAACACTTCAAACACTGACCACTAGATGTAACACTACCAACACTGACCACAAGATGTAACACTACCAACACTGACCACAAGATGTAACACAACAAACACTGACCACAAGATGTAAAACTACCATCACTGACCACAAGATGTAACACTACCATCACTGACCACAAGATGTAACACTACAAACACTGACCACTAGATGTAACACTACTAACACTGACCACTAGATGTAACACCACATTCACTGACCACTCGATGTAACACTACAAACAGTGACCACAAGATGTAACACTACAAACACTGACCACAAGATGTAACACTACCAACACTGACCACAAGATGTAACACTACCATCACTGACTACTCGATGTAACACTACAAACACTGACCACAAGATGTAACACTACCATCACTGACCACAAGATGTAACACTACCATCACTGACAACTAAATGAATAATACTTACCATGTCGGAACGAATCGTACCTTACAACATTAAAATTTCTTGAGTTTTACATTCAGTGCAAGCCCTGTTGTAAATGCCTGTGGTCTTAATGTGTTTTGTCCTTGCTTGTGTGTTGCGAATTCTTCAAAAAATCGTTATATGTTTCAGCCCATTAAGCCTCAGTCACACATTCAGGATTTTTACTGCCGTCCTTGAAAGGACCACTCCCGATTAAAATTGTCAAAAGTCTGATCAAGATCCTGTAATTCGTGGCGGGAAATTCACAAATTTGTGAAAACATTTATTTAATCACGACAACAATCAGATATTGTTCAGGAAGCGTCCCGATTCAGCCGTTTCATGCCGAATTCGTCCCGATTCTCCCGTTCTCAATCCGAATCTGATCCGATTTGCATCTTCCGCATGGTAAAAAACGACCGAATCTGTCCCGACAGCGTCCTGATTCTCTCGAACGCGCCCCGACAGAGATCAGACAGTGACCGGACAGTGACCGACGCATTCGGCAAGATTTGGACGCAATCTGGACTTAATCGGCTAGAAACGGCAATGACAAATTTATCCAAATCTTGCCCGTTTATCACGACAGCGTCCCGATCCACACGACACCGTCCAGACAACACAGGATATTGCTACGATTTGATCCAATACAGTAGAATCTGTCACGACATAGTCACGATTGTAATCCGACTAGACGAATGTTACGGGACGTCCCTAACTGTCGGGAGTGCTTGGCCGACCTCTCCGGACCATTTCCGATCCGTAGGACTCTGTTACGAACGTATATGACTGCGTTCAGACATTGATAGATTGAGGATAGTATTCCGACTTTTTCGCTTTCCGTGTGGCAGCGCTGTCTGATCTCAAACTGGAACCATAATCGGCACTGTGTGAGCGCCGCATAATATTCAGCACAATTTTATTCAAAGCGTGACTTTTCCCTATTTACACATTAATTCCCCATCAACATCACAATTAATTCAAATACAATAATTACACAATGCTCATAATTCTGAATAATCCTATATACATGAAAAACTGACCAGTTTGGCTGTTTAATTGTACGTCCTATTATCAGCTATGGTCATTTAAGGACGTGCCAGGTTTTTGTGGTGGAGGAAAGCCGGAGTTCAACCACCGACCTACGGTCCCCATGTAGGCCTCGAACCCGCGACCTAGTGGTGGAGGGCTAGTGGTAGCAAAATATCAGACGACTGACTTAACCATTTGCCACCCGGGCGGGCCCCCCCCCCCCCCCCCCAATTATTTTTTTTTATAAAAAAAACCGGCCAGTATACTAATAAATTTAGAATAAGCTTGTTTTATTTTGTTATCAGCGGTTATAAGTGTTATAAACTAAGTACTTCAGATACCCAGTGGGCCAATACAGGTCCAAATCCATCTATAAATATGAGAATATAAATAGTAATTCTAAAACGGAATAAAATCGGCAACTTTAACATGTTAATTTATCCATCAATGTAAAGCATAATGTTACATACTTAATGATCACTTATATAAATCATATTTATGTTCAATTAATATACAAAATAAACCTCTTAATATATCCATCAGTGTAAAGCATGATGTGAACAAATAATGTAAACAAATACATTTATACTGTTGTAGATGTATTGCTAATTTAATCCGAAATCAAGCATTTCACAGATCTGTGGAATAAGAAGAAATGAGAAAATCACATGATTTTTCGTTTCTCCGCATGTACAACTTCCATGACTACATGAATATTGTTATATGCTTTTCTTCTTCTTTCGTGTTATAAACCTATCTTTATAAACTTAGACAAATGTGATCTAGATCTATTTTATACGTGAATATGGGTGATTTAGAAAAAAAATACAGGTAGCTTTAAGAGCATTGTTCTTTGGTCTTGCAAATATCTTACAAATAATTTGAATCACGTGAAACAATGAGTCTAAATAATAAAAGAGAGGAGAAGATAATGATGTCTTGACAAGGGAGACAAATCTCACAATGAAAGAAAATATTAGTAGGGTATCTGTTGACATTCAGAGTATCAAATTTTTCCGACTTATGTATTTTATTTACATTGTGATAAACTTTCAAAACATACTTATATTTTGACATATGTTATAGGTATATCTAACGGTATCTGGTTTGAATTTGAAAATAAGGAAATTAATTAAGATTTGTTTTCAAGCTTTTGAAAAGGCCAAGAAAAGAAACGAATTAATCTTGATCCCCTCCTAAAAATCAAAACCGTTGATAAACGTGACAACTACAGAATACAGTCATAAGTCTGATATGGCAAGAGACGTGTACATATCTTTGTATTATTATACTACTATATACATTTACGTCTCTGATATGGTCCTATACTGATAAAAAAAATGTAGTCCTTTTAAATATATTCTACAATGTTTGTTAACTTCTGAGCATTGTTCATATAGTTATAACATTCAAAATAGCATTTTAGGAAATATACGCAGTGATTTGAAAATTGTTCGTTGTCAAAAAGTATTCCGGATATTATGTATCGGTATTTGGCCTTTACTTTATATTTTCCCTAGGTTAACAAAACGCTTATAAGCAAGCATTTACCTTACCTAGATCAATTAGTTTTGGCTTGCTTAGTAACGTCTGTGATGGATTGTCTGTGAAAAAAGTATATTTTGCCGCCAGAATGGATGTTTCAAAGCAATTAACTCGAGTTCTCGAAAAGAAAGGATTTTCTTCGGGTAATGACCAATCGTTAAGCGATAGTAATGAGAACATACCGTAAACTGTTAAATAATATTATGTTATCAGGTGGCAGCTCACCTGCCAGGTGCCCGCTTATATTTAGATAATCAGTGATCATGTCGACGTGATTGTGATTTGCATGTTACAGTGTACGGTACATGCACATATCATTATATTTTGTACGATAATATCATGTATGCAAAAAAATGATATATAACCAGATATATATCAATGATTTACTTTTTTTTTTTTTTACATTTTGTGCAGGAAGTTATACATGTATGTTTACAAAAATATTTCAGATTTAATCTTAATTTCAGAATCTAGATTCTCAAAGTACTATACATGATGTTATAGCAATGCTATTTGAAAACTTGTTTAGCAGATATGAATTGGATTACCACATTCTCAATCGGTATACAGGGATTTGTAAAAGATGTGGATTAATTAGGTTTTCTTACATGCGTCAGCTGTAGGGAATTTTCCTTTAGCTCAGCGGTAGAGCATCGGGCTGGAGAGCCAAGGGTCGCAGTTCGAGCCCCAGCGACGGCACTATCTTTATCACTATTCCTCGTCATATTACAAACTGGTGCCATTGGCCCTCCCTGTTCAAGGTAGGAGAACCCTTGGCGTGGGAGTCAAAGAGCCTGGAAAGTCTGGGAATGCAGGGTTTGAGTCCCAGTGAATGATGGATTTTTTTTTTTGTCTTCCGAAGTTCCTTCCTTATAATGATACAATAGTGAAAAGTATAAGAAAGGGTGCATATAGATGCACTGCCACAATTTCTTTTCCTGTCTTATATTTCAATTGAAAACCAATACCTGTGGTTGGTAAGGGTCTGCAGTTCTTGAATTTAAATGAATGCCGTTTTGACCCATTTGTATTTACAATAGATGTCATGGCCATCCCTTTTGTGCCTTGAATTTATAAGTTGATACCAGGATTCCAATTGATGTTGTTAGTTGTTTCTTATTGTTAGTAGAGCTGTTTTTGAGAAGGAAGATGTAGGGAACTGAGCTCATGTAAAGATGTTTAATGGGTTAATATCCATTGTCTTCAAAATTGTTGCTGTTTTCATGTCATGTTATATTTAATTATGTCGAATCCCCTTTTCACCTAGCCCAATCCCCTATCTTTAAAAAGATCAAACATTTTTGTTTTACCCATTCCAAAACATGTTAAGAATGGTAGAAGGGCTGGTGCTGCCAAAAATCGCATTATGATTTCCCCAATTCGCCCACTCTCAGTAGGTAAATTACATGTACATGTATAAAACAAATCCTCTGTGTGTTTTTCTGTAAGCTCATTGATGAATACTGATAATGTAATACATCTAACTTAAGTATATATGGTCAGACAAATCAAAGTGTTTCATTTTCAGACTGATCCATTTTTACGTCTGATTCTAAATCTGAATTTTATTCAGAATTTGTTTCTTTCCTCCAATTTCTCATAATAAAAATGCTGTATTTTAAGTTTAGTTATAAGTTAGTTTTCACAGGGATTGTATGTTAGCTTAAGGCAAGGTATTTCACACATGTTCCAATCATCTACATCTACATGAAATAAAATGATCCATAAAAACATAAATTAGGAAACTATATGTTTTCCTGGCCTAGCTATTTACATAGTAGATGCCCTAATTATTTAATTAGTAATTGTCTTTGAAGCAAAATCCTGGAGAAAGGCAGCAATATTTTTGTCTGACCTTTACATTTTCATTTAATGTTTCAAGACAGATTCCATTTTTTTTGTGAAAAACATATGTCTTGTCATATAACCAACAGCAATCTTAACCCTTCAACTCTTGTAACATGTGTTGTTATATCGGTGTGGTGACAGTTTAAGATTACATCATTTCATGTTGTCTAGATCTATTGCTTGTCAAATTACTAAACTGACGAGTCATTATATATTAGTTACTATATTTTATGTTTCTATTCAGTTATAACTTCACATTTGCATCAGATAGGATTTATCATTTTAATTACTGAAATTCCTTTGCAAATTTTTAGAAAGTAACAGGGTTTTTTTCGGTTTTTTTTCTCATGTGATATATAACTCCAGAATATACATTGTGACAATGATAAATTACTGCTGTCAAGCTGAAAGCAGAGTTTGCCTATACTCGCAAGTATTTGAAGCTTACAACCTAAGATATAAATGTAACTTGTTACAAAGTTATTTAATTAAAACACCAGATTGAGTATACCCATCAATCCTCATCAGTAATGCCTCAAGGATACTGTGGGATGTTAATTACAAAAAACAAAATTTGAGTTGCAGCTGCTGGAGTTTGTGTTGTAATAATAAGATTCCAATGTGGAGGTGTATGATTGGCAAAAAGTGATACATCTTTGTCTAGATTTAAAAAAAATATTATCAGTGAGCAGTTATATAAGAAGAGATGTATAAAACGATGCAAAATGATTAAATCTATAAGACACTGGCAGGATTGACATATTTCAGTCAGTGTCATTACAACTACATGTAATTAAGAAAAGACATGGTAAGCAAAGTAAGACTAATTAAGAGAGACTGTAAGTAATTAAGAATGATATTGAAAAAATCATTTGAAAGTAAGCAGAGGAAACATTAACATAAAGATGTAAATCAAAGATTTTTATTCTTAATTGGGGAAACTATGGCACCCAGAAATAGTCTAAATCAGAACAATAATGAAACCTTTGATGTAGCAAATTATATCATGTATGATGCAAGCCATCAAATTTTCTTTATGACTGGTTGTAGTGAACAAATATGAGTTAATGTGCCTTGAGAACCAGGCAAAAGACAATGGCCCTGATGAGGAGAGAACCAGACTGTCCTTCCAGGTCCTCGATGACCTCATTCCTAAGCTTGGTGTCTACACACGTATCTTTGCCAAGGTCAGGGACGACCTTTATGGTATGACTATATCCTAAAGTAACTTGTTTATGTACTGGTTAAACAAGGCACTGTCATTATTATATATAAAATTATGTGTTCTGCAATGTTTGGACTGCACTTATGTGTGGCCATTGACTTATTGTACAGTTTTAAAGTCATCGATTCATTTATAGATATGAACATATTATAAAGCTATAAGCACTGATATAACACTTATGCTGAAGACGCTATTTCAAAAACATTTATTATGATATAGTTAAGGATTAGAACCTGAGACATTTCTACCTAAATTAAGATCAGTTCAGTAAAAAGTGATTTCAAATGAAAGGTCAAGGGATATTTACAACATACATGATGACATAAAAAGTAGGGTCATGATGGTTTTAATATCTATACAATAAACTGTTGATTAAATCTTTTGAAATATGGTTAATCATTGTAACATGCAGATTACTATCAAAATTAAACATATATAACAAAATATTGGCAACTGTGTGGATAGCAATATTATTTTCACCATCTAGGAATTTAGGATGCAAGTTATTAGTATATTTTTATTTCTGTTAAGTATTTTTATATTTCTGATTACCGTAGTCAATCTATATTTTTGATTAGTACCTGGTAAATCTATATTTCTGATCAATTTTATATTTCTGATTAGTAAATCTGTATTTCTGATTAGTACCTGGTAAATCTATATTTCTGATTAATTTTATATTTCTGATTAGTAAATCTGTATTTCTGATTTGTCAATTTATATTTCTGATTAGTAAATCTGTATTTCTGATTAGTCAATTTATATTTCTGATCAGTAAATTTATATTTGATTAGTAAATTTATGTTTATGATTAGCATATTTATATTTCTGATAAGTAAATTTTAATATTTCTGATTAGTATATATTTTGTATTTCTGTGTTCAGCATCAGTTTACAGTGAAAACCTGACGGCACATAAAGATGGCAGTATTGCCCAGATTCCGTACTACACTCAAGTCAGACGTATCCATGACGAACATGATGACAAACTAGACGTTGTCACCGAACAGTTAGATATTGTCAAACAAAGGTAAAGTATCCTCATTTCTCCTTAAACAGCGTCTGTGTAGGTATTACAGGGAGCACTGTCTTCAATTCTATAGATTAAGAGTCTGTAACATACCACGAAGAGTGATGTAAACAACTAAACATGTACTTACCACAAAGTAGACAGATGGACATTTTATGTTATGTAAGTGTTCACTTTGTTTAAAGCTTTTATGGATGCACATTATTTTGAGGCAGAATTATCTGGGTGTGAAACATGACTTTGATTTCAATTTAAAATGGTTTTGTTATTGCATCCATTTTAATTTCCAATATTTTTTACATACCCAGGTACTTTAAAACTCAGATGACCTTCCAAACAATAAAAATATTTTTAAATATGGTAAATGTTGAGGGTAGCACCAGTGAAATGCTGGTAAAGAGAATTATAATAAATCCTGACTCCACCATGTTGTTTAAGTTGTGGATGCATAATACCAGACTTTGTAGATGTTAAGACGAAGAGGCATAGGTCAGAGCTGAAGGAGAATTTCTTGGTGCCACACCATAGATTTCTTATACATTGTTTATGTGAATTAAACAGGCTTGTTCCACCATCACTAACCTGTAATAGTGTACAATAGCTTGGTGCTGTGTATGCACTTAATGCAGATGCCTGATATCTTAGAGACAGAACATATCTTTAGATTCACCAGTTAAAAGGTATATGGCATGTGGTATTTACCACGAAATCACCAGACGACAGTTATCATCCATAACCATAAAAATAAAATAAAAACAATTATAGTTAGCAAAATATATTAAGTGTAGGATTTGTGAAGAAGTATGAACTATTATGTGAAGAAAATTCTGGACAAGACATACTCTGTATATATGTCACAACATAAAAAAACCATACAAAATGTGTATTCAAAAGTGACCAGGAAAATGGTAATGAATTTCTGTAACTGGCAAATGTCCAAAACAATCATTTAACTTATACACTCAGTTCATCCATTCATCATTTGCCTCTGTGTGACAACTGTCCTCTGCCTTTACTCTCCAGACAGGATGGTGGAGGACAGGTATTAGTTATAGCAATGGGAGAGAGCTTTGTTGGCAGGCTGCCAGACAGCTCATTCTGTCTGCTGTAGGTCCGAGTCTTCTGATGAAAAGTGGCAATAATTGTCTGTTTCATATTATCAAATACGAATCATGTCTTTTTCAATAATATTTCCATAGATGTTTTATAAATATCGGTTGTGTCTGTAACTAGACAAAGTTAATTAAGGCCCTAATACAGAGTTTCTAGGGATTGCTTTTTTGGTGTTTCTTCATTTCCGATATACAATCGGACATAAAACAAGCTTTCTGGCCTCATGAGTGGCTCAGACATATTGCACAATTTTTTTCTATTGGGCAGATTGTAATGAAAGTGATTGGAATGTGATGATCTTTTAGGTTTTAAGAATAGAATCAACATTTCTGAATGATGATCACCATGGATTGGCGTTGGATTGTCTGAGATAATTACAGTTAAAGTTTGGGTCCTATTCATCAGACACTGTTAATAACTTGTGGAAGTGAAACATACAGTGTATATGGAGAGTAGTTTATAACTTGAAGATCAACTTTCTCTGCTGCTGTGAATTTAACTTGTTTGTTTTAAATGAAAATGTCTATCGTTTAAAACATGTTACGTATATATACATACCATTTCTGTAATTTGAAATGTTAAAAAGAGAAACTATTTTTGATTTTTTTTACATGCGTTACAATCTCCTGAAATACACCTCGGTTAGCCCAACACTATGACTAGGCTGTCATTAACAAAAGAATAAGTACTGTAGACAGGTACCTGTGTATAACAGGTAGTATATAACAGGTTATACATGAAGCATTGCATAGCTTTCAGTTGTCATTCATAGCCAATGTGAATGCCAAATGAATCATGACAACAAATTCAATATGAAGTGCTAAGTGCACATATGTTCATTGAATTTGTTGTCTTTCTGTTAGCATCTATAGTGAATGTTTTAATCTCATAGAAAATGTACTTTTTAATGAAAATTCTAAGCATTATAAGCTCAAATAAGTGTAAAATAATATGTAGGCTTTGTATTACAGAATATGTATGATCACTCAAGCATGGTTCCTGTGTATAACAGGAGATGTATGGTCGCTGTAGCCAGGTACCTGTGTATTACAGGAGATGTATATTCACTGTAGCCAGGTACCTGTGTATTACGAGAGATGTACGGTGACTGTAGCTAGGTACCTGTGTATTACAGGAGATGTATGGTGACTAGCTAGGTACCTGTGTATTACAGGAGATGTATGGTGACTGTAGCTAGGTACCTGTGTATTACAGGAGATGTATGGTCGCTGTAGCCAGGTAACTGTGTATTACAGGAGAGGTATATTCACTGTAGCCAGGTACCTGTGTATTACAAGAGATGTATGGTGACTGTAGCCAGGTACCTGTGTATTACAGGAGATGTATATTCACTGTAGCCAGGTACATGTGTATTACAGGAGATGTATATTCACTGATGCATGGTACCTGTGTATTACAGGAGATGTATGGTGACTGAAGCCAGGTACCTGTGTATTACAGGAGATGTATGGTGATTGTAGCCAGGTATCTGTGTATTATAGGAGATGTATGGTCACTGAAGCATGGTACCTGTGTATTACAGGAGATGTATGTTCACTGTAGCCTGGTACCTGTGTATAACAGGAAATGTATATTCACTGTAGCCAGGTACATGTGTAATACAGTATGTGTATGGTGATTGTATAAGCAAGGTACCTGTGTATTACAGGAGATGTATGGTTACTGTAGCCAGATTCCTATGTATTAATGAGATGTATGGTCAGTGTAGCCAGGTACCTGTGTACTACAGGAGATGTATGGTGACTGTAGCCAGGTACCTGTGTATTACAGGAGATGTATGGTGACTGTAGCTAGGTACCAGTGTGTATTACAGGAGATGTATGGTGACTGTAGCTAGGTACCTGTGTATTACAGGAGATGTATGGTGACTAGCTAGGTACCTGTGTATTACAGGAGATGTATGGTGACTGTAGCTAGGTACCTGTGTATTACAGGAGATGTATGGTGACTGTAGCCCTGAGGTACAGTAACTATGACTAAATGATGTGATTGATACCAAACATTGATCTGTGTATTTCCAGATTATTTGAGAAACACAAGCAGCTGGAGGACAGTCAACAGAAAGGAGCCATGCTAGAGGAGCGCATTGAAGAAATGAACCAAAGACTTGTCATGGTAGATAGCATGCTCACAGATAAAACCTCCGATATTGTCAGGTAGGGCAGCCTTCGTACTTAGGTGCAACATGTACTTTCTCTTTACAATGTTAAGCAGAATAGCAGAGTTTACATTATTCCTAGTTAGTTGTGAGATAATTTGCTTTTCGGTTACAAAGAATGGCATCACTGACAGGATGGATTTGATAGACACATCAGCCTTATACTTAAATCAAGTATGTTGATTTCCCAAATGGACTTGTAATTGAAGAAATGGATCAATAGAATTTGAATATGTCTTATAAGATATGCTATAACACTGGATCAATTTTGTTTCAGAGAAATGTTGTTAACTTTGTTGCACTGGGAACCATTTCTCCTGGTGAAATGATTCATGTTACTTAACCTACAGGTTTATGTACATTGTAAGAAGCCAAGTACTATCTTTTATATTTGTCTGATTTACAGACTGGAGGAGGAGCTAGCTGAGGAACAAGAAAAGGGTGAGCAGACACAGGCACGGTTGGATGGTGATGTAGACGATCTCCGGGTAAGTTGTCTCCCCTGACAGCTGATTATCTATATGACAATTGTTCTTTGCAGAAGGCATACTTTTATAGCTGGTGGTATTTCAAGGGAGATTGTCTTTGTACAAGTGTGATGTCAAAGACAAAGTGTCTTTTTAACAGGTAGTATTTCAAGAGAGGTTTTTTGATAAGAGGTAGTTTTTGTGTGGCCTCTTATAAGAGGTAGTTTTTTGACTGAGGGTCTATCATAAGAGGTAGTTTTTGTGACAGATGGCCTCTCATAAAGGTAGTTTATGTGACTGATGGCCTCTCATAAGAGGTAGTTTTTGTGACAGATGGCCTCTCATAAAGGTAGTTTATGTGACTGATGGCCTCTCATAAGAGGTAGTTTTTGTGACAGATGGCCTCTCATAAAGGTAGTTTATGTGACTGATGGCCTCTCATAAGAGGTAGTTTTTGTGACAGATGGCCTCTCATAAAGGTAGTTTATGTGACTGATGGCCTCTCATAAGAGGTAGTTTTTGTGACAGATGGCCTCTCATAAAAGGTAGTTTTTGTGACTGATGGCCTCTCATAAGAGGTAGTTTTTGTGACAGGTGGTCTCTCATAAGAGGTAGTTTTTGTGACAGATGGCCTCTCAAAAGAGGCAGTTTTTTTGACTGATGGCCTCTCATAAGAGGTAGTTTTTGTGACAGGTGGTCTCTCATAAGAGGTAGTTTATGTGATAGACAGTCTGTGGTCTGTTTTGACAGGTGGGGTCTCCTGTCTCGTGATAAAAGGACCTTAATATTTCGTTACAGAATGTCTCTCTAATAAAACAGGTGATCCATGATTATGGATGATTGTAATTTCCCTGTCCTCTAAACCGACAAAAAGTGGGATAATCCTGCACTTTCCTGATTTCTCTTTTTCTTATAATATGATCATGTCATATCTCATAGCCACCATGTGTTTTTCAAGGTCGTAATGACACCAAATGTTCACCCTCGTGTTCTATTATGAGGTCACAGACTGGCTCCAGGCGTTAAACATTGTTCTCTGAACATCATCTGACATTGAGCTTTTTTCATGTATGGCAAAAACCAAATTATACAATGTATGTCAGAATTGTTTTTAAACCACCTTAAGGATGTACTCTTCTGAGGTTTCAATCACGTTCAAGTCTCGTTTTGATCTGGTGTAATGGGTTTTTGTAATATTTAACAAATTATGATAGGTATAATAGCAAACACACATCTGAAAAACATGTAAAAAAAAACAGATGTCTGTTGTGTGTAGAACATTTTTTACAAGAATTTTAAAAAAATGACCAATTTGGTGGCCATTTTGAAAAAGTATATTTATGTGAATTTCTTGTGCTTCACAAAGGGCCAAAATTCACCTTTTTTGACACTAGATTGATCACTTAAATTGTCATTGTGTCACCATTTTTAATTGTAACAGTTCAATTTTGCTGTACAACTTTATAATGTTCAATATGATTAAAATAATATGCAAAAAAGTGGAAAGTTATATATTATTGATATTTTTTTTTACATCTTAGGGTAACTGAAGCACTTTTGATTTTTGACCCCGAAAAAGGTGAAAAATAACACAAATAATAATGGGACAAAAAAAGAAGCACACCGACCCCCCATTTTTGTGGCTGTTTTAGAAAGAGAAACACATTTTCTTTTGATTCAGTGAATATTAAAAAAAGTTTATAACAGGATTTTTTTTATATCAAGCGTTTAATTGGCCAAAAATGGTGAAAAATGTGCATTTTTTCATTAAAAAATAAGGGGTAGGGGTAACTAAAATCGCATTTCTGAGTAAAATGAATAAGTTTAAGACATTTTACTTCCAAAGTTTCAAAGAAAATAATATTTTTATCAATTCTACAAACATTCATATGTATCTGATAACACACTTGGAAGAAATTGTATGAATTTGTTTTGCAAATGGTCAAAACCCGAAAATTCACCTAAAATCACATGTTGTGGTAAATTGGTATCTTTGACCGATCATACCACAAAAACGAACACACCGACATTTATTTTTTTTTGCATTTTCTACTATGTCATTATCTCCTTTTTCATAAAATCAATATAAGAAAAAAAGTTTAATACAGGAATTTTTTGACTTCTCAGAGGTGTACATCCTTAAGGGATTGCTATAACAGGATTAAAATGTTCAAAACAGCTTTTAGGAATACTCTTTCTATTTTTTGTAGATCTGTATTTCCATCATCTATATTAAAAAAATAGGAAAAATTCCTGAAGAAAAGCAGCATAAAAATGGATGGTATTTACTGTAGCTAGAATGTTTCACCATTTTTTATGTGGCTCCATATAATACTGAACTGTTCAATCTGAACACTGACAGGAACATTTCAATTTAGTATAAGATTCATCAGTTTGATCTAAAAAAAATATTTATTAAAGATGACACTATATTTTACATTTCATTCACAATAAATTCTAATTACCAATGTTCCAAGCAAATTAAATTTGTCTAAGGCTTCAGAAGGCTCGTTCTGATTGCTTGTGTTAATTGTTTGCTGTGTTAGATGATGATAGGAGATCCGTAATAGTTACACAGGTAGGATGTAAGAATTGTACCTGCTGCCCCCCGATTGCATGTTCATAAGAGAAGACTAAATTTGGAATATTACCTCTTCTCTTCTTTCTAAACAACTTTCTTCTTCCTAATGTCTCCCTTGATTATGCCTCACTTTTGGCCTTTAGTTGAGCGTTTGCCCCTGTGAGGAAGGCTTTGTGTTCTGTTCCCTGGCCGAGACATACCAGAGTCTGTAAAAATGGTAGTTTCTACTCCAACTTAACACTCAGCAATTTAGGAGTGGGACGACTGATTCGCCCGTTGTCAGTATAATATGACCGGATGGGGTGTCCTGCTGGGTCACTCACTTACAGTCTCCGGCAGTATGTTTCAGCAAGTTAGCACTATAAAGTCGCCATCAGTTCCGCGCTATCACAAGGAGACAAACACGAACATATCGCAGCCTCCCAAAACACACACACATACACTACACGCATGCATCTTGCACACATTGGAGGCCGTCCTTAAATGACCATAGCTGTTGATAGGACGTTAAACAATACTAAACCAAACCAAACCAATTTTAAGAAACATTTCAATTTTACGATTTTGAAATGGTTTCAAAAACTGTCAAGATATTTCTGAATGAACATATTCATGGCTTGATTTAATTGATTGGTTAAACTTGAATGGAAGTTTAGATCATGATCTATTTTGTTGATTTTTCTAGTATTTTTTTCAATATATCATTGAGTCAGTCCATCCCTGTGAATCGCTGAAATGCTGGGCATATCTCCTTAATACTGATTCAATCACAGTCACCTATAATTACCAAATTGTGTATGTGACTTTGTGTGTATCTTTTAGAACGGCAGATGTCATTTCATTGGGTTTCTCATCCCACTATATATAGAGTTATCCCCCTTTGTTAGCTCCTTGTCAAGGTAAATCCCATATAATATACTCTGTCAACTACAATAATTATCACATTTTGTATGGTAGTACCACGTGTTTGATGGTGGAGTTTTGCCTACTGAAATGTTGTACTATTTCCCACTATATACAAATTATATATCATTCCCATCCTTCATTTTTAATACTGAAGTTTGTCTGGTGGGAAATTTATTAAATAGATTTCTGACAATTAATACTTTGTCTAGTTTGTTGTTTAAGGCATCACATTTGATAACTCACTAACTCTGAGCATGATTATAGAAAAAATGGGGGTTTGATTTTTTATTTCTTCAGTACTAATGACAGAGTCATTCACATTTTTTACTTGAATTAGGAGATCTTTGAATTTCCTGCAGGGGAAAATACAAGCTTCAAACTCTAAATACAAACTAAGGATTCGTAGATGATAGATAATATATACACACACAACATGCTGAAGGAAATAAAATAACCTTGTCAATGTATCAGTTTTAGCTGATAATGATTACTATTTAGGGATATGGTTCATATATATACTTATAATGCCTTAAACTAAATGGCAGAGCTGATTTCTGTACATAATTTCCTGATAGTTAATCCATCTGATAAAAGTTTCTGCCTGTGACACGGGGTTATAGACTCCATTATAGATAAAGATATTGAAACCTCAAATACACATGTACCATCACATCTGTTTTGTTATTTTTTTTCCTATTATAATAAATAGTCTTGATACCAGGGTGTATTTGTCAGATAAGTAGCTTCATAGATGCTCAGAGATAAAACCTTTGTATAATAATGGTCAGTGTATGTGAGGGGGTTTTGTGTAAGGGTGACTTATAGATAGCAGTCGACTATAGACCTGCCGATGAAAGTTCGCCACAGACCCAGGAGACCCAGTTAAAGACTCTTTGATCTGTACATAAACCAGCTATGATGTGAGAGATTAGGTGCCCGTAAGGTATCATCAGGTGTCATCAGGCTTCAGCTACATGTATCCCTGGAGATCACATCTGCCCATCAACATTGCCTTCAATTACCTCTCCTATCCCTGATCCTCCAACTGCCCCTCCAGTTATTTTATTTTCCTAACAGACTCAGACTTTTTACTCTCCTGAACATTTCATGTCTTCATAGGGAATTCCAAAAATAGGTAAATTAATCATGAAAGCTAGGTTCTTGAACCTCTCTTTCTGGGACATATTGTTGATAATCTTGACATCTTAGTTTCTTCAAATTTAGGGATGGTGTTGCAGTCTCTTTTGACAGGAATTTTATCACTTTCCTATTGAATTAAAACAAAAATGATCAGCTGCATTCTGTGTGCAATCCTGACAGGTTGAACATCTCAGGGTATTAATTTTACTCTTCTCAGATGTGTTTTAAATAAATTAAAAAAAAAAAAAATGATGATCGAGATTAGCTCTGAATCAAAACCTTTTTTTATTTTAGAACAGATGACAGCTTAGAGCTCTGGAGTTTTTGTCACAGCAATGTAGTGCAAACTAATCCCTCTTCCAAACTACTAATGCTGTACATTTTAGAGGTCCAGAATTTCTATATATCTTCCTAGTGCTGGTATGAGTACGAGAATTTCTATATATCTGTCTGGTGCTGGTATGAGTATAAGCATTTCTATATATCTGTCTGGTGCTGGTATGAGTACGAGAATTTCTATATACCTGTCTGGTACTGGTATGAGTACGAGAATTTCTATATATCTGTCTGGTGCTGGTATGAGTACGAGAATTTCTATATATCTTCCTGGTGCTGGTATGAGTACGAGAATTTCTAGGTTGTGATTTTGTTTGTGGGTATTAATTGTGTGTTGGTGTGAGTTTGGTGGTAGCGTTTTTTGTTTTGGGTGTATATATATCTGTCTGGTGCTGGTATGAGTACGAGAATTTCTATATATTTGTCTGGTGCTGGTATGAGTACGAGAATATCTATATATCTGTCTGGTGCTGGTATGAGGAGGAGAATTTGTATATACCTGTCTGGTACTGGTATGAGTACGAGAATTTCTATATACCTGTCTGGTGCTGGTATGAGTACGAGAATTTCTATAGATCTGTCTGGTGCTGGTATGAGTACCAGAATTTCTATATATCTGTCTGGTGCTGGTATGAGGAGGAGAATTTGTATATACCTGTCTGGTACTGGTATGAGTACGAGAATTTCTATATATTTGTCTGGTGCTAGTATGAGTACCAGAATTTCTATATATCTGTCTGGTGCTGGTATGAGTATAACCAGAATTTCTATATATATATATTGACTGACGTTTCAAGTTAATAAAGTTTCAACAATTGCAACAAAAAACCACCAAAATATGCATATCAATTCATATTCATAATTTGAGAACTATATTTCGATGGATAACAAAAACTCAGTTATAAATACTGACATGTAAAAGGGCACTGTTCAATGTTATTTCTCCAGTGTCTGTGACGTAATGCACTAGTGTTTCGCACAATAATTTTATTACATACTGATTTTAAAATTCTTTTCAAAATCCAATACCTTCGTTTATCTGAACAACAATGTATTTTAAACATTAGAAAGCTCTGTAACCAGTATTACAAAATGTTTTCTTTATGAAAATTATTGCTTTCACTTGCTCCCGTCCGACCAGAAGTTCTTGTGAGCAGAAATTCATGCAAATACCTGGACGTCAATGTGCTTTTATAGTCAAATATCTGTTTGAAATTAATGATTTAATGTCCATTCATGATTACAGGCACATATAATTACAAACAAATCATTTTATTTGCGTATTTTATCAACTCAAAATTGTTTCAAAATATTTCCACTTCCGTGATGCATTCATGCATCATTTGGCCCAGACCGGGTAATGCATTCGGCCCAGACCTGGTGATGCGTTAATGCATTCGACCCAGACCTGGTGATGCGTTAATGCCTTCGGCCCAGACCTGGTGATGCGTTAATTCATTCGGCCCAGCCCTGGTGATGCGTTAATGCATTTGGCCCAGACCCGGTGATGCCTTAATGCATCATTCGGCCCAGACCCCGTGATGCATTAATGCATCATTCGACCCAGCCCCGGTGATGCATTAATGCATCATTTAGACCAGACCCGGTGATAAATTAATGCATCATTCGGACCAGACCCGGTGATGCATTAATGCACCATTCGGCCCAGACCCGATGATGAATTAATGCATCATTCGGCCCAGACCCCGTGATGCATTAATGCATCATTCGACCCAGGCCCGGTGATGCATTAATGCATCATTCGGCCTAGACCCGGTGATAAATTAATGCATCATTCGGCCTAGACCCGGTGATGAATTAATGCATCATTCGGCCCAGACCCGGTGATGCATTAATGCATCATTCGACCCAGACCCGGTGATGCATTAATGCATCACCAGGAAAGGGTAAATGTAACCATGGGCTTCACACTACTAATTATTTACTTTACCAGTATTATACAGTATATGTATCTTATCTACTATGTCACCTACATTTGTACAAGCTATATTGCCTATTGTACATCAGAATTTCTCTTAGAATCGCACTGGTTGCATTAATTGAAATCAGGTCTGCATAGCTCATCAGTCAACCCTGAGGCTCCTCATAATTAGGAGGGAGACTCCCCCATTTTGACCAAAATTTACCAATCTCCCTGGAAACTCTGGGGCCCTCATTCAAGTCAAAACTCACACAAACCTAAAATCTACATCCTGTGGTCAAATGATCTCCTAGTTACTGCAGGGTGTACTGTGTAATGACCATAATAGGTGTGTCTGAATCAAATGAATGCTTTTTGGAGTTATTTTGATACATAAAATAGGAAAAGATAAATTGAGCAAAGCAGTTTCAGTCACGTTTCATGCACTTTCTCCCTCATTGGAGGTTTCAGAGGTTGATACCTATGAGGTTTCATATTCCACTATATACAGAGTTACAGCCCATTGTTTACGTGTATTTCTGATACTAAATTTTGTCTGGGGGTAGGCCACACAGCTATGAGTACTTTGCCTTGTTTGTTATTGTAAGGTGTTGATGCATGTTTCTCATAAACATAAAATGCTAAATGTTTTTCATAAGGTATTTAATGGACATTAAATATTACATCAATACACGAATTTAATTAAAACCGTAAGATTATGTAATTGATCATTTTGCGAATGAAAACCTTGTGAAAGGACCTGATAAACATGACTTTGAAAATCTGTAATTTGTGAAAATTGAGTGATTCATATAGTATTGGGACGAATTATGAACCGTCGTTTACAACGTTAAGGTCAAAGAATACATTGGGTCGGTCACAACAGGGAGGCACGGTAGTCTAGTGGAAGGACGCCAGGCTTGTGACCGAAGGGTTGCACGTTCGAGTAATGGCACAGCACTCACAATGTTGTATCTTTGAGCAAGATACTTTTCTCAGCTTGTTCCAGTCTACTCAGCTGTAAATAAGTACATTGTTGGGCAGTGCTAGAATTGTAGAAATGCTAGCTGCAAGCGCCGAAATGGCAGCACTGGCTGTATGCTCCCCGGGGAATTGAGAAAGATATTGGCTGGTTGCAAAGGCCCTATAACCACGGATATAATTTGTGAACCGCTTTGAGACGACTTATGAACTAGGTTGTGATCAACCAGTATATAAGAACCTCAAATTATTATTATTTTTATTAACAGGCCTATAGGTTTAACACCACAGCAAGTGTCTTGTTTATATTCCTGCATAAAGACAGCAGAGCAATAACATTGCAAAAGCGGTCGTAAAAGTGACTTAATTATCGATGCTCTTCTTTATCATTTCCACTGCTTGTAGAGTATAAATACACAATGGTTAGTGGAAAGCCAATGTTTTTAACCTTTTACCAAAAATAGAATGAAAAGCTTGTGAGAAATAAGAGCCATAGAAACATTTGATAGGGCTATAATGAGATACTCTGAATGGTGGAATTTGATTTAATATAGAAACATGAAATATGAGGAGAATTTGATCTGATAAACCCTGTCATCCGCTAGGTCGGGATGATGTAGTGCACCCTTACTGTTACAGTGCACGTCACATGAGCTAATGATTGACATGCCGTCACGATACGACTCTCGTGAAACCTAATTACGCCATTTTGTGTCAATATTACATCACAATATCAACAAACTGTTGTTCCATTGACTTGGAGATCTGAGAAATAGATGAATTAGTTTATGCTGTAGAGGGTCGACCTTTAATTACTGTGGGTTAAGGGGCCTATCTAAACACAATACAGCTAATGATCAAAGACTTGTAATGGTTCCTCTACAATTTACCGACCCTGTAGAGCAATCAAATCCCCCAGCTTATTACAGATACCGTTATCGAGTCAAAATGATATTGAACTTGACGTACAATCGAGAGAGGTGTCTGTCCACTTTTGAATGATTTAAAAGTACATTAATATTATGTCCTGTATAGAGTATTATTGATAGCCTTTATTATAGCTACTTTATACATTTCAGGTAGGAATTAATTTCCATACAAACAGACAATTTTTAAGAGAAAAAGTCATAGCTTAAACCATACTATATTTAGGCCCATTTGTTCTTCTTCTGAATAACAAAAATGTCCAGGGTGACGATCGATATTTTGTCAGTAGCATGCTGTGATGAAGGGCTATCAAGTTTGTCAAATGAATTACCTTGACTGTAATCAAGGTCACAGTGGTCAAATATGTTGAAATCTTTAAACGAAAGTTCTTCTGAATAACCAAAAGGTCCAGGGTGATGTTATTTGGCCAGTAGTATGCTGGCATGAAGGGCTACCTAGTTTGTTCCAATAAATGACCTTCACCCATATTCAAGGTCACAGGGGTAAAAAATATTGAAATCTTTAAATGAATTCTTCTGAATAACCAAAATGTCCAGAGTGATGATATTTGGTCAATATAGCATGCTGTGAGGAAGGGCTACCAAATTTGTTAAAATGAATGACTTTAAATGACTTCTTCTAAATAACAAAAATGCAAAGGATGGTGATATGTCACCAGTAGCATGCTCAGATGAAGAGCTGACAAATGCCCATGTGAATAACCTTGACACACTTACAAGGTCACATCTTGTCATTTGTGTCTAAATGTTTAATAGCCATCTTCACAATTAACAAAAGGTACAGGGTGCACGTGGTTGTATTTGGCAAGTTGCAATCTGGGATGAAGGGCTATAAAACTTGTTCAACTTAATGTCCTTGTTTGACTTTCAAGGTCACAGGGGTCAAATGTGTTTAAATCTTTTAACAAAGACACTGATATTTTGCCTGTAGCTTTATTTTTATCAACTTTTAAGGTTACAATTGTGAGATCAATACCAGATGAGTGATGCAGGCTCATTGGGCCTCTTGTTGAGAACAATGCAGAATGTGATGTGATATATTGTTTGGGATTGTACATATATAGTTGGATAGAGTACAATAATTGAAATGCTGTAGGAAAGTTCCTGAACTTATTGAATATGTCTCTCCTGTTTTTGAATTAATATACTTACTGCCATGGTTAATAAATATACAATGCTGACTGTGTGTTAATTGTTCTAGGAATCTCTGGAGGAGGCCCACGGTGAAATTGAGTACCTGTCCCGATACAAAAAAGGCTATGATGATCTGTACAATGGTGAGTGGTTAATGGGAGTTAACTCTTACTCTTGGTGTGTGTACAATGGTGAGTGGTTAATGGGAGCTAACTCTTACTCTTGGGGTATGTACAATGGTGAGTGGTTAATGGGAGCTAACTCTTACTCTTGGTGTGTGTACAATGAAAACTGATTTAGGAATTAGGTAGCTAAACAACGGTGCCGTCAGATACATGATTTGTTGAGCATTGAAGATATTAAATATCAAAATTTTTTGATATATTTTATTAATGGTTAAGGGGAGTTAATGCTTGGTGTTTGTAAGTGGATGACGAGAGCTGATGGAAGGGGAGTTAATACTTGATGTTGTTAAGTGGATGACGAGAGCTAATGGAAGCAACCACATGTAGTTAAAATATTTTGATATATTTTAGCATTTCTGGACCAGCCTGAAATAGACGATTTGCCCAAAAAGAACCTGAGACCTGTCATATCTACCAAAAGGGTGAGTTTACAAAGGAATTACAATTTAATCAATAAGGGGATTAAAGGTTACTTTACTGATGTCTGATAAGTAATAACCCTTCGATATTCACTTCCGAAACTGAACTGGGTCCTGAAGGATAAATATTTTGTGGCTTTTATACTAAGACACTACTGACCTTTTAGGCTAACCTGATGACAAACATCGAGGCTGCCCAGCGTCTGGAGGAACAAATCATGAGTGTGATGAACACAGCAGTGGAAGGTAAGGACATTTGCTAGGTCGAGGTCATCTGAAAGGTCAAGGACATCTGTAGATGATCAGAATAGATAAACAATTATTGTAATATATGTCATTGTAATGTACTGTAAATAAGGAATGCAATTTCTGGTCTCTGATGTAACACCAGGATTAATGGAATCTACAGATGTTAGAACAGAGTCAGCTGATGAAGTTAAGGGCAACTTCAAGGTCATTTGTTATAGGGAACACTGATTCAAGGTCAAAATAATGTGAGCTGATGAAGATTAGGGCAGTTTCTTCTCTTAAGACTGGTTTAAGGTCAATATCAGGTCAGTTATTGAAGGGAATTCAAGGTCATCTCTAGAAGGTTCAGGCTGTTTCAAGGTCATCTTAAGATTAGCTGCAGGAGGTACAGACTACTTCAAGGTCAATATACAGTGTCAGCTATAGAAGGGGAATGGTCCAAGGTCAGTACAAGGTCAGTTATGGAAGGAAAAAAATATTTAAGGTCTTCTGTAGAAAGTATAGACTATTTCAAGATCATCACAAGGTACAGCTCCAAAGTTAATTCATTCAACCCTGAAGATTCTTTAGAACTCTTCCAACTCAAAGGTTGGAATAGTTCATTATGAAATTTTAGGGGTGAATGAGTTAATGCAGGTCTGCTGTAGAAGGCACTGTATCTGTGAGATCAAGATCATCTGAAGATTAGGTAGGACAGTAAGGTCAGGTAACCATACATCTGAAGTAAACATTGGCAAGGGAATGTAGGGAAAGTCAAGGTCAGCTGGAGAAAGTGAAACAACTTCGTGACAAGTTTATAACCCTGATCTGATTAAACTAAGCTATAGAATGTGAGGAGTGCTTCAAGTTTAAGGTCAGGTGTGAAGACAACAATAAGGTCTAGACCAGCTGTATGTGCAAGAGCATGCAGTAACATTATGTTCTGTTGAGTTACCCGTGTTTATTTGACTGCTACGTAAAATTGTTTCGATACCTATATACATGTATATACTTTAATAAATGAATATAAACATAATTTACAACAATTATGAAACAGGTTATTTAAACTTATATTAATCACTCTGGTTGGCCCGGATGATAGCGGAGAGGGGTCTTAATGTTGCCTTGGTGAAAGGTGAGTGCATTATCCAATGTGCCATTCTACCACCCCATATACCTGAACAGATTCTTTGTGGTTACAGAGTTTGACAAGTTCCTAGAAGAGCATAAAGAAGAGCTACAGAAGATTGAGATTCGTGACGATCTGACCAATGCTGAGTTTGAGGTCCAGGAGATGGACATTGAGCAGGCTGACCAAGAGGTACTCACTGTTTGTGTCTCAATACACATGTTGGCTCTCATCTGTACCCCTTTAGAATATCTGTAGTTTAAATATCTTGTTTAATTTTTAAAGTGTCTTTAATAGTTTTCTTTTCAAATGAACCTTTTCCAATTTTAAATTTGAACATTTACTGCAAAGATTTACCAAAAAAATAAAAACATTTTTGTTTCATACAATACATCCTAAAGACTTGTCAGACTTGTATTGGTGATACAATATATTAATTAAACAGTGTTTGATGTTGTAATATTCTATGACTATCAAGCTGGAGGCAATGCAGGACAGGTTCAGGAATACAGTGGGAGACATCAGCAATGAGCTCCAGCTCCTCAAACAACACGGCACCATGTTGATGGAGCAGCTACAGACCCTGGAGCAGAACAAACCAACACTTGTGTAAGTCAACAACCTGATGTCCACCATAGCTCAGTTCAAATTAGGACAAATTTAGATTGTGTGAGGCAACAACCCATGGCAAATTCAAAAACAACCATCAGAGTGCTCAGTTGCCATAGGAGCATAGCAACCATCAAGGCTTCAATCAGCACAAATCATACAAAGTTACATGAAAACTGTATCAGTACCTAATTAAGTGGCTTGTTTCCTGCGCATTCTTCACGAACAAAGTTGCAGTAAGATTTCATATTAAACAAAAATGTCTTTAATTAACGTTCAATGGCATGTTCCCTGTGGCAAGATTAATTTCATAAAAACATTTAATTAAAGATGATAATGTATTTTTTAATCCTATTTTGCAGAAAGAGAAATAGAGAGAGATCCAAGTTCTCTGACACCAATATCCAGCCAGGTTTGGGGAAGTCAGGTCAGTTACATAATTGTTAGTTCAAGGTCAGATTATGAACCAATAGAACAATGGTGGTGTAACTGTTGTCAGAATTACACACGATCAACCATGTAATTGTGGTTAAATTAATTGGATTTTGACTTAATGATACATTTTGATCTGTTCCAGACTCCATTTTGTCTGTTGGTCTCCAAGACACAGAGGCTGATGAGGAGGGGGATGCAGATCCATTTATCCCCCAGGAGCGGGTTTTTGCCAAATATGCTGCCATGCTGTACACCTCTAATAACATGTCTAAGTCATTTGAGGAGTTTAAGGATGCCAAGTTCTGCTCCAGCTGTGGTGAAAAGGTGATTATGGAAGGACTACCTACCAAGTGTTACAAACACCTGGACATCTATTCTGTTCCAGTTATATATAGGCAAATACATGATAGTACTCACTATGAGAAAGTCAAATCAGATCTAAACCCATTAGTCATAAAAAAGATAACAAGTTTTCTTAAGTTCATAAAAGAAAGAGAGCTATTAACCGACAATGAAATCAAATACCTAACGCCTAAGAATCCCCGAACCCCGATATTTTACACACTACCTAAAATACACAAAGCAGGTAATCCGGGAAGACCCATAGTATCGCAAATAGGCAGCTGCACAGAAAAGATATCAGAATTTGTAGATCACCATCTTAAACCACTAGCCATGAACACAGACTCATATTTGAAAGATAGCAACGATTTCCTACGAAGAATAAAAAACTTAGGCCAATTACAGACGGGGAGTATACTATGTACAGCGGACGTATCGTCGCTGTACACATCTATCCCGCACGCAGAAGGAATTAGGGCAGCGAAGTTAGCCTTAGATGAGAGAGGTCCGCGTGCACAACCCAGCACGTGGATCATCCTTCGGATGATTGCACTAATATTAACAAACAACTGTTTTAGGTTCAACACGGACCATTACTTGCAGAAACTAGGCACCGCCATGGGGACCAAGATGGCACCTAACTATGCAATAATTTTCATGGATTACATTGAGAAGAAATTCCTAGCCACACAAGAAAAAATACCACTAGTTTGGTGGAGATATATAGATGACATTTTCTTTATATGGACACATACAAGAGAGGAACTTGCTTCCTTCTGTGAAGCCATGAACTCAAACCACCCTACAATTAAGTTCACCTTTGATATCAGCGATACCGAGGTCAACTTCTTAGACACCACTATATACAAACAACCGGACGGCAGCTTGGGAAGCAAACTGTATAACAAACCCACGAATGCGTTTCTATACTTGCACTACCATAGCTGTCACCCCAAACGTTGTAAAACCAGTATCCCGTATTCACAAGCATTAAGAATCAAGAAAATATGCAGTGACCCAAATCACTTCGAACAGGAATGCTCCAACCTAATAGAGAGATTCAGGAAAAGAGGATACCCGTTTAACCTACTGACCGAGGCAGTCAATAAAGCACGAGCCGTGTCTAGGGAAGAATTATTAAACCCTGAAATGAAAGAGAACAGCCGCAAGGTAATACCTTTCGTTATCCCTCACAACCCAGCAAACCCACCGATTGGATTATTCCTCAAAAAATACAAACACATCTTAGGTCAGGGCCCGGGAACCAGGGGCCTGTTGGATTACAAAATGATAATGGCCTACACCAGACCCAAGTCCATTAGGAATGTATTAGTGAAGAGCGATATCTGCCGTGACTCTATCCAACCGGGCAGTGGTCCGTGCGGAAGTAACTGCAGAATATGTGCGCATATGAAACCCACTATCCACTTTACAAGTCACACTACCAGATTAGAATATAAAGTACAGGGACATGTCACATGCCAAAGTGTGAACGCGGTGTACCTAATATCATGTAAAAAATGCGGCATGCAGTATGTCGGACAAACATCGACGACGATAAATACACGCATCCGCAATCATTTGTATAGCATCATTAACAAACACCCAGACAAGCCGGTGGCGGGACATTTCACGTCGTCAGATCACAATACCAGTGACGTCATAGTCACCGGTCTGTTATCGAACGTCAGCGATACCAACCGTCGCCTGAGAATTGAAGAGAGTTGGATCAGGATACTTAGAACAACGCAGCCAGAAGGTCTTAATATTATATCGTGATGGCGCGCACAAAACTAACACCTCGGAAACAGGCAACAGATAAAAGAAAGCAAGAAAAGCAGAAAATACCGTGCATAAGATGCGGCAAAACGTACTCAAGTTAAGGAAACCTGAGAAGACCTGCAGATACAGCAAACACCATACTGAAAACATGGCACCGATGTAAAATTTGTAAACGTACTTACGGAAGGAAAGGGGCGTACAACGAACATTTAAAGAAAAAACACCCAGGATATCAAGTGGAACCTGAAATTTTCCAGGACAACACTAGGATGAACGCAAAGAAACCGGAGGATAAGCGCCCGTTCGAGGTGCTGACTAAGAAACAAATACAACAGATAAAATTCCGATTGAAACCAGCGGACGGCCCATACGACACAGTCGGGCCGGCCTGTAAAACTATCGACCTGTTTTGGATTTGGCACTGGAGGAATTAAAGAAAGACCTAGAATTATCCGATAGTGATGATACAGCATCAAACTCCAACATATCATCTACGGTCGACTACCGGAGATTGGATTACCAGTCTGAGTCTATGTCGACGGTGTGCCTAGATGAACGAGTCTATGATGCCTAGTTGAGATGAGGATCAGAAGAATGACTATGTTATATAAATATATATATATGTTTCTGTACCACCATTCAAGCATATTAGAAACTAATGCGTATTTACTTTAATCTTTTCACTGTTAATTCCGAAAATTGAACTATAAATGACAACAGTAACCGTGATGGAATATCATAGAACTTTTAATGAGTTACCGTTATTTTATGATCATGTGATGTCTATTGTATGACGTCACAAATAACAATGAAAACTTTCTCCCGATTTTCAGTACCTTAGGGGTAAAAATTTGTTAAAACTTTGTCCTGAAGAAGCCCACTGTTCGGGCGAAACCGGTAGACGATTCACACGAATAAAAATCAACTTATCCCGAACCTGTTGCGATTGTCTTATATACTTAGTTTCCCCTATTCTTTCAATCGCCCTGCATACCGGGTGGTATCCGGGCAAGGGATATAAAGAACCAACGGAACCTTAATAAAAAGTCACGGCGTTGGCTCTACCCCTGGATTTACGCTGTTCCAGTTATAGTATAAAGCTAATAATGCATTATCGTTACCTACTGTGTCTCATGCAATGATTTATGTCTTCTGATCTGAGTGTTAAGATTTTTTAGTTTGAAGGTCATACAGCCATAGTAATCTATAAAGAATAATTCCAAATAGTGGATTGTGCAGGTACGGTCTTTTCAAATTGATTTAGCGAAACATAATAATTTCATGTGCTGATTTTTTTTATCCCTTTGATGTCTTTAGAAGAAAGTTTATTTTATGCAGATTTGTAATTGTAAATCGGATTTTTTTTTTTTTGTACTGTTAATTCTCCTTGTAGACCGTGATATGTCCACACAAGTTGCCTGGTGTTGACAAGGTCATTGTTCTCCCACACAACACGACCCACATCAAAATCACACGGCCAAAGGTCCGAATCAACAAGGAACTCATCGAGTAAGTTAATCATCTAGTTGTAATCATAAGCATGTGATGCTCACATAATATGGAACATTTATTCTGTTTCATTGTCAAACCTTGAAAATACACGAATAGATTTGAGTTTATCAACTCTCAGTTATAAATTTGGATTTTAATCTGTTTCATTGTCAAACCTTGGAAACAAACATATTAATTTGAGTTGATAGACTCTCAGTTATTGATTTAAATTGACCCTTGTATACAGTGAGATGATGAAGCCGCGTAGTCCAGAGCTGTCCTTCGACATGCCGTCCACAGCAGCATCCTACAGTCGCCCCCGTATGGACAGTAGTGTGATGACCATCCAGACTCCGGCCACCTCTAGGGAGAGTCCAAGTCTAGTGGGCAGTGAGGCTCATATGGTAATTATTACTGTTGTGATACTGGTCATCAGATTTTGGATCAAATGTTACATGAAGTTAATTTAAAAGACAAAGAGATATCAAATCTGGATAACATTTTTGAGGAATAATTCTGCACATGTAAAAGTCACATATATATCTCATGGTAATTTGTTGTTAATTTACATATCTCCAAAACTTTTACCTGTTGCAGATATTGTAAGAATATGCATATGTAATATGTTTTCAAGAGATTTCTTCTTAGATTCTGTGATACAATAGTATCTGTACTGTTTGTTCCATAGGATGGGTTTACAGGGAGACCAGTAAGTAATACCGAAATTGTGGAGCTTATTTTCTTTTAATATTATATGCATATTGTGCTATTTTATTACAGACAGGCCAGTATACATTATATATGCTAACTTACTTATTTCAAGTTTAAAACCTTATTAGACTGACTAAAGTAAATTAATGCTGAGTTTATGATGCTTTTTTACACTGGCTGGTGTGTTTGTGTGTGTTTTGGAGAAAACTAAGCTATCAATTATCGTGTTCTTGCTGTTGAGTCCAGAAGGACTACATGATTGTACTGTCTGTTGGTCCTGTGCTCTAGCCCAGTCAATAAGGACAATCACACTTAATACTTGTTTATCAGACATCAGCTAGGTTACTGAAGCCTGTATGATCCTAATTAACAGCTACTTTCATTTTATATCTATAATGTTCTGTTATATACTACAGTTATGGTGTATTTTTGGTTTGTAATTTCAATGATGTATAAAAATGTGAAGCAGAAATATGAGCTAGTCTAGTGTCAGACATACAATTACCTGATTTACATAAACTATCAGGTATTGTTGAAATGATATTCACTGTACACTCCAACATGAGTAAAGTTTTAAGTAATTATCAACACTGCATGTTCGAATAATAACTGTAAGTAAAGGGAAATTACCCAGGTACATTTTATGTATATTAAACAGTTGATGAAATCAGAAGTTATTATCCCCAACTCCTGTTGTATTTCTCACTGAATTGCTTCCCAGATCAAATGCTTGTTTTTATTTACCCTTGTCATATGCACTATGAAAGACGTAAATATTTCTATCATTGCAAAACTTTTGATTGAGACCCTAATAATGTATACACATAATAAAATAATTATAATGTTATATACTGTTTGTCAGCCTGTAAACATTACGTATCTTACCTGTTCTCAGCAACACACCATGCACAGGCTGTTTGATGACTACAAGGACAGAACTCACTTGGAGAGGAACATTCCACGACAACTCTCCCTGGTAATTATAATGTTTTTATATTATTATCTGATCTTCATGATTGACAGATATGTAAACTTTCTATTTATGGGAAATCCATCACAGGTCAGACATCCAGAGACCTCTCCCAAGACTATATGGGACCCTCTATAGACATACAACTTCTGTAAACTTTCTAGGAATATGGTCTTTATGACAGGTAGTGTTCTCTCATAACAGGAAGTTTCCCTAGAAAGGTGTTTTCTCATGACACATGATCTCTCTAGACAAACAATCAAAGTAAATATAAAAAGATGTCCGATCATGAAAGTAGTCTTTCTATGAAGAAAGACAGCCAATCATTTCAGGTAGTCCCTCTGGACAGACTCTCTAGATAAACAGTCGTAAGAAATGTGCATTGTGATCTGTCACAACAGTGGTTGCATCTGCACCCACTAGTGTGACAACAACCCAGGGTACACTAACTAGTGTGACAACAACCCAGGGTACACTAACTAGTGTAACAACCAAGGGTACACTAACTAGTGTGACAACCAATGGTACACTAACTAGTGTGTCAACAACCCAGGGTACACTAACTAGTGTGACAATAACCCAGGGTACACTAACTAGTGTGAAAACAACCCAGGGTACCCTAACTAGTGTGACAACAACCCAGGGTCCACTAACTAGTGTGACAACAACCCAGGGTACACTTACTAGTGTGACAACAACCCAGGGCAACTAACTAGTGTGACAATAGCCCAGGGTACACTAACTAGTGTGACAACAACCCAGGGTATACTAATTAGTGTGACAACAACCTAGGGTACACTTACTAGTGTGACAACAACCCAGGGCAACTAACTAGTGTGACAATAACCCAGGGTACACTAACTAGTGTGACAACAACCCAGGGTACACTAACTAGTGTGACAACAACCCAGGGTCCACTAACTAGTGTGACAACAACCCAGGGTACACTAACTAGTGTGACAACAACCCAGGGTACACTAACTAGTGTGACAACAACCCAGGGTACACTAACTAGTGTGACAACAACCCAGGGTACACTAACTAGTGTGACAACAACCCAGGGTACACTAACTAGTGTGACAACAACCCAGGGTACACTAACTAGTGTGACAACAACCCAGGGTACACTAACTAGTGTGACAACAACCCAGGGTACACTAACTAGTGTGACAACAACCCAGGGTACACTAACTAGTGTGACAACAACCCAGGGTACACTAACTAGTGTGACAACAACCCAGGGTACACTAACTAGTGTGACAACAACCCAGGGTACACTAACTAGTGTGACAACAACCCAGGGTACACTAACTAGTGTGACAACAACCCAGGGTACACTAACTAGTGTGACAACAACCCAGGGTACACTAACTAGTGTGACAACAACCCAGGGTACACTAACTAGTGTGACAACAACCCAGGGTACACTAACTAGTGTGACAACAACCCAGGGTACACTAACTAGTGTGACAACAACCCAGGGTACACTAACTAGTGTGACAACAACCCAGGGTACACTAACTAGTGTGACAACAACCCAGGGTACACTAACTAGTGTGACAACAACCCAGGGTACACTAACTAGTGTGACAACAACCCAGGGTACACTAACTAGTGTGACAACAACCCAGGGTACACTAACTAGTGTGACAACAACCCAGGGTACACTAACTAGTGTGACAACAACCCAGGGTACACTAACTAGTGTGACAACAACCCAGGGTACACTAACTAGTGTGACAACAACCCAGGGTACACTAACTAGTGTGACAACAACCCAGGGTACACTAACTAGTGTGACAACAACCCAGGGTACACTAACTAGTGTGACAACAACCCAGGGTACACTAACTAGTGTGACAACAACCCAGGGTACACTAACTAGTGTGACAACAACCCAGGGTACACTAACTAGTGTGACAACAACCCAGGGTACACTAACTAGTGTGACAACAACCCAGGGTACACTAACTAGTGTGACAACAACCCAGGGTACACTAACTAGTGTGACAACAACCCAGGGTACACTAACTAGTGTGACAACAACCCAGGGTACACTAACTAGTGTGACAACAACCCAGGGTACACTAACTAGTGTGACAACAACCCAGGGTACACTAACTAGTGTGACAACAACCCAGGGTACACTAACTAGTGTGACAACAACCCAGGGTACACTAACTAGTGTGACAACAACCCAGGGTACACTAACTAGTGTGACAACAACCCAGGGTACACTAACTAGTGTGACAACAACCCAGGGTACACTAACTAGTGTGACAACAACCCAGGGTACACTAACTAGTGTGACAACAACCCAGGGTACACTAACTAGTGTGACAACAACCCAGGGTACACTAACTAGTGTGACAACAACCCAGGGTACACTAACTAGTGTGACAACAACCCAGGGTACACTAACTAGTGTGACAACAACCCAGGGTACACTAACTAGTGTGACAACAACCCAGGGTACACTAACTAGTGTGACAACAACCCAGGGTACACTAACTAGTGTGACAACAACCCAGGGTACACTAACTAGTGTGACAACAACCCAGGGTACACTAACTAGTGTGACAACAACCCAGGGTACACTAACTAGTGTGACAACAACCCAGGGTACACTAACTAGTGTGACAACAACCCAGGGTACACTAACTAGTGTGACAACAACCCAGGGTACACTAACTAGTGTGACAACAACCCAGGGTACACTAACTAGTGTGACAACAACCCAGGGTACACTAACTAGTGTGACAACAACCCAGGGTACACTAACTAGTGTGACAACAACCCAGGGTACACTAACTAGTGTGACAACAACCCAGGGTACACTAACTAGTGTGACAACAACCCAGGGTACACTAACTAGTGTGACAACAACCCAGGGTACACTAACTAGTGTGACAACAACCCAGGGTACACTAACTAGTGTGACAACAACCCAGGGTACACTAACTAGTGTGACAACAACCCAGGGTACACTAACTAGTGTGACAACAACCCAGGGTACACTAACTAGTGTGACAACAACCCAGGGTACACTAACTAGTGTGACAACAACCCAGGGTACACTAACTAGTGTGACAACAACCCAGGGTACACTAACTAGTGTGACAACAACCCAGGGTACACTAACTAGTGTGACAACAACCCAGGGTACACTAACTAGTGTGACAACAACCCAGGGTACACTAACTAGTGTGACAACAACCAAGGGTACACTAACTAGTGTGACAACAACCAAGGGTACACTAACTAGTGTGACAACCCACGGTACACTAACTAGTGTAACAACCCAGGGTACACTAACTAGTGTAACAACCCAGGGTACACTAACTAGTGTGACAACCCAGGGTACACTAACTAGTGTGACAACAACCAAGGGTACACTAACTAGTGTTCACTAACTAGTGTGACAACAACCAAGGGTACACTAGTGGGTAGAGTTACAGTTATTACCAGGGTGTTACAGTGGCCCTCATGATCATGACAGAGTGAGTTTCTTGACTGATTGTCTCTGTAGACAGGCCCTTCTCTCTAGAGAGGTCACAGCTTTTTCTGGGATGAGACATAACCATGAAATTTGTATTCTAATATTGCAATATTACAATAATGTTTAATTTTCAAAAATCTCGCCATAGGAACGAACACTGTCCCAGGTGGAGCAATTTTGGGCATACATGATCTGGACAGACGAGAATGGTGACGAGAATGACCTTCACCACTCGACCTTGGACCATGTGTACCTGTATATGAGGGAGCGATACATCATAGAAGATATCATGTTCCTATGTGCTCATGACTTTTTATCCTCAGTGGCAGAGTCAGGGGCAATAAATAAGGTGATGAAAACATTTATATCTTGACTATAGTTTTATAGCTGATCTTGTCATTCTAGTTTTGAGGAATTTCAAAATTTTTGCATCGTTGTTGTAAATGACACAATATATATCTGATGCTTTACTAGTAATAAAACCAAAGCATTCTGTGAATGATTAAATTCTCCGAACAGCATATTTATTTAAAATCTTAGTAATTTATCAGTCATATAAAATACTAATTAAAGTCTTTATATCTTACAATTCGCTGTTTAATATACCTAATATATACCAGGTACTTTATTGAATTATTATTATTATATATGTAACGCCCTGTTAATCTCATACAGTACCTGTAACTTTTGACTCCAGACAGTCCATGTGTTTGGCCACATCCTTGCTGGTAACCTGGACGGAGCTGTGTTCCGCTACGCCATGTTGATGTCAGATTTCATTCAGGCCGTGGAATGGAAGGAGGTGGAGGACTTCCGAGCGTTTGCCTCAGTTGTCTACCCTTTCCTTGGGGTATGTCTCAGTTGTCTACCTTTTCCTTGGGGTATGTCTCAGTTATCTACCCTTTCCTTGGGGTATGTCTCAGTTATCTACCCTTTCGTTGGGGTATGTCTCAGTTATCTACCCTTTCCTTGGGGTATGTCTCAGTTATCTACCCTTTCCATGGGGTATGTCTCAGTTTTCTACCCTTTCCTTGGGGTATGTCTCAGTTATCTACCCTTTCCTTGGGGTATGTCTCAGTTATCTACCCTTTCCTTGGGGTATGTCTCAGTTATCTACCCTTTCCTTGGGGTATGTCTCAGTTGTCTACCCTTTCCTTGGGGTACCCCCCGGGTATGTCTCAGTTATCTACCCTTTCCTTGAGGTATGTCTCGGTTATCTTCCCCTTTCCTTGAGGTATGTCTCAGTTATCTTCCCTTTCCTTGGGGTATGTCTCATTGCCTAGTCCAAGAGTTGCCTTCCTTTTTCTGGGAGTTTGTGTAGGTTATTTATTCTTTTCTATGCTGGGTGTAAAATTCTTTTCTATGCTGGGTGTTTTTTACACTTGGGTATGTCGCGACTGTCAAAAAATATTTTCATTGGGTGAGAACTAAATACACATCAGATATATTTCCCTATATACAAATGTCTTGAATGTCAGATAGCTGCTTATTATATGGTGGTAGCTGTTTTACATTGAATGTATAGCATGGAATGGGATCAATGGTAAGTTACAAACAGTGCTGTAAGCAGTGCCTGGTTGTTTGGCAGAAAATTTCAAAATGCAAGCAAAAGTTGTTTAAATTGAAAAATGTATTGTAAACATAAATAAGATATATAAAGTATAAAATTGAGCAGTTACAAGGGTGGTGGAATGTACATAACAAAAATAATGTCATACTATATGGCTATTTACTTGAGGGGGTGGGGAGTGTGAAAATATTTGTTTTATTTCTTAATGATCTAATTCTCAATTTCATTTTATACTAGACATCTAAGCATTTGGAAGCTATAAAAACATTAAGTGTTCTCCCTGGTGTATAGACAAGCTGTATACTTTACAGGAGGATGATGTGGAGACCCTACAGATGAGCTACACCTCCTTCAGTGAGAACAGAATCTCAGAACAACTTGTCTGCCAGTTCCTTATGCACCTGATTCTCAAGTACAGGGAGCCATGTTTCCAGGAGGTGAGAAAGCCATAATTCAACCTCCAGCCATCAACCTCAATCATTGAAATCTTCTTCGACTGTATTGCCATCTCCCTTCAACCTTACAACATTCTGATTTCCATCCTCCATTTCATTTAAATCTCCCAAGGCTTCACCTTAAAACATGATTTCAAATTGTTCTTGTACATCAACATATATTATTATTTATACACAACCACAACTTACATCTATATCACATACTCATTTTCAAATTTCAAGTACTGTATATAGGGTTACTTTACAACAGTTTTATTTTAAGAAGTTTTAATCAGGTATTGTAAATCCATGAAATTTGCATAACTGAGGATACATTTCTTGTAAAGCTACAGACCTTACTATTTTATGAACACACACTCATCACTGTTAATTTCAGCACAAATACATGTGTTGTCACACTATGAAATTTGTATAGAAGCATTGAACTGATGTAAACATCTATATATTAGAAATAATCTTAGGAGTCACAACTGGTAAATGTCACGACATTATAGGATTTTAATTATATTCTTTTGATCAGATGGAGCACAAGATCCTGCCATTCCAGACTCAGGAGAGCGGTCAGCCCACGCTCAATGATAAGGAGTTTAAAGAAGCCATTGACGCCGTTGTACCCCTGGCCAGTGATAAACTCCGAAACAGACTGTTTTACGAGTCAGAGAAAGCTGTCAGGATTGATGGGTTCCAGGGGAAGGTCCCCATTATGAGACTGTCACGTATCCTTTGAAATATAAGTTTCTCAAATTAAATGGTGTATATACATGAAGGTATTTAATATAGGTAGGTTTAGAATATAGAGAGTTGTATATATTTGGTAGTGATCATTACCAGCTAGATACAGAGAACTGCAGTTAGTGATATAGAGAGCTGGATATATTTGGTAGTGGTCATTACCAGCTAGATACAGAGACCTTCAGTTAGTGGTATAGAGAGCTGTATATTGGTAGTGGTCATTACCACCTAGATTCCAAGAACAGCAGTTAGTGGTATAGAGAACTGTATATATTTGGTAGTGGTCATTACCAGCTAGATACAGAGAAACGCAGTTAGTGGTATAGAGAGCTGTATATATTTGGTAGTGGTCATTACCAGCTAGATACAGAGAACTGCAGTTAGTGGTATAGAGAGTTGTATATATTTGGTAGTGGTCATTACCAGGATACAGAGAACTGCAGTTAGTGGTATACAGAGCTGTATATATTTGGTAGTGGTCATTACCAGCTATAGATACATAGAACTGCAGTTAGTGGTATACAGAGCTGTATATATTTGGTAGTGGTCATTACCAGCTAGATACAGAGAACTGCAGTTAGTGATATAGAGAGCTGTATATATTTGGTAGTGGTCATTACCAGCTAGATACAGAGAACTGCAGTTAGTGATATAGAGAGCTGTATATATTTGGTAGTGGTCATTACCAGCTAGATACAGAGAACTGCAGTTAGTGATATAGAGAGCTGTATATATTTGGTAGTGGTCATTACCAGCTAGATACAGAGAACTGCAGTTAGTGATATAGAGAGCTGTATATATTTGGTAGTGGTCATTACCAGCTAGATACAGAGAACTGCAGTTAGTGATATAGAGAGCTGTATATATTTGGTAGTGGTCATTACCAGCTAGATACAGAGAACTGCAGTTAGTGATATAGAGAGCTGTATATATTTGGTAGTGGTCATTACCAGCTAGATACAGAGAACTGCAGTTAGTGATATAGAGAGCTGTATATATTTGGTAGTGGTCATTACCAGCTAGATACAGAGAACTGCAGTTAGTGATATAGAGAGCTGTATATATTTGGTAGTGGTCATTACCAGCTAGATACAGAGAACTGCAGTTAGTGATATAGAGAGCTGTATATATTTGGTAGTGGTCATTACCAGCTAGATACAGAGAACTGCAGTTAGTGATATAGAGAGCTGTATATATTTGGTAGTGGTCATTACCAGCTAGATACAGAGAACTGCAGTTAGTGATATAGAGAGCTGTATATATTTGGTAGTGGTCATTACCAGCTAGATACAGAGAACTGCAGTTAGTGATATAGAGAGCTGTATATATTTGGTAGTGGTCATTACCAGCTAGATACAGAGAACTGCAGTTAGTGATATAGAGAGCTGTATATATTTGGTAGTGGTCATTACCAGCTAGATACAGAGAACTGCAGTTAGTGATATAGAGAGCTGTATATATTTGGTAGTGGTCATTACCAGCTAGATACAGAGAACTGCAGTTAGTGATATAGAGAGCTGTATATATTTGGTAGTGGTCATTACCAGCTAGATACAGAGAACTGCAGTTAGTGATATAGAGAGCTGTATATATTTGGTAGTGGTCATTACCAGCTAGATACAGAGAACTGCAGTTAGTGATATAGAGAGCTGTATATATTTGGTAGTGGTCATTACCAGCTAGATACAGAGAACTGCAGTTAGTGATATAGAGAGCTGTATATATTTGGTAGTGGTCATTACCAGCTAGATACAGAGAACTGCAGTTAGTGATATAGAGAGCTGTATATATTTGGTAGTGGTCATTACCAGCTAGATACAGAGAACTGCAGTTAGTGATATAGAGAGCTGTATATATTTGGTAGTGGTCATTACCAGCTAGATACAGAGAACTGCAGTTAGTGATATAGAGAGCTGTATATATTTGGTAGTGGTCATTACCAGCTAGATACAGAGAACTGCAGTTAGTGATATAGAGAGCTGTATATATTTGGTAGTGGTCATTACCAGCTAGATACAGAGAACTGCAGTTAGTGATATAGAGAGCTGTATATATTTGGTAGTGGTCATTACCAGCTAGATACAGAGAACTGCAGTTAGTGATATAGAGAGCTGTATATATTTGGTAGTGGTCATTACCAGCTAGATACAGAGAACTGCAGTTAGTGATATAGAGAGCTGTATATATTTGGTAGTGGTCATTACCAGCTAGATACAGAGAACTGCAGTTAGTGATATAGAGAGCTGTATATATTTGGTAGTGGTCATTACCAGCTAGATACAGAGAACTGCAGTTAGTGATATAGAGAGCTGTATATATTTGGTAGTGGTCATTACCAGCTAGATACAGAGAACTGCAGTTAGTGATATAGAGAGCTGTATATATTTGGTAGTGGTCATTACCAGCTAGATACAGAGAACTGCAGTTAGTGATATAGAGAGCTGTATATATTTGGTAGTGGTCATTACCAGCTAGATACAGAGAACTGCAGTTAGTGATATAGAGAGCTGTATATATTTGGTAGTGGTCATTACCAGCTAGATACAGAGAACTGCAGTTAGTGATATAGAGAGCTGTATATATTTGGTAGTGGTCATTACCAGCTAGATACAGAGAACTGCAGTTAGTGATATAGAGAGCTGTATATATTTGGTAGTGGTCATTACCAGCTAGATACAGAGAACTGCAGTTAGTGATATAGAGAGCTGTATATATTTGGTAGTGGTCATTACCAGCTAGATACAGAGAACTGCAGTTAGTGATATAGAGAGCTGTATATATTTGGTAGTGGTCATTACCAGCTAGATACAGAGAACTGCAGTTAGTGATATAGAGAGCTGTATATATTTGGTAGTGGTCATTACCAGCTAGATACAGAGAACTGCAGTTAGTGATATAGAGAGCTGTATATATTTGGTAGTGGTCATTACCAGCTAGATACAGAGACCTTCAGTTAGTGGTATAGAGAGCTGTATATTGGTAGTGGTCATTACCACCTAGATTCCAAGAACAGCAGTTAGTGGTATAGAGAACTGTATATATTTGGTAGTGGTCATTACCATCTAGATACAGAGACCTTCAGTTAGTGGTATATATAGAGAGCTGTATATATTTGGTAGTGGTCATTACCAGGATACACAGAACTGCAGTTAGTGGTATACAGAGCTGTATATATTTGGTAGTGGTCATTACCAGCTATAGATACATAGAACTGCAGTTAGTGGTATACAGAGCTGTATATATTTCGTAGTGGTCATTACCAGCTAGATTCCAAGAACTGCAGTTAGTGGTATACAGAGTTGTATATATTTGGTAGTGGTCATTACCAGGATACAGAGAACCGCAGTTAGTGGTATACAGAGCTGTATATATTTGGTAGTGGTCATTACCAGGATACAGAGAACCGCAGTTAGTGGTATACAGAGCTGTATATATTTGGTAGTGGTCATTACCAGGATACAGAGATCTGCAGTTAGTGGTATAGAGAGCTGTTTATATTTGGTAGTGGTCATTACCAGCTATAGATACATAGAACTGCAGTTAGTGGTATAGAGAGTTGTATATATTTGGTAGTGGTCATTACCAGCTAGTTACAGAGAACTGCAGTTAGTGGTATAGAGAGCTGTATATATTTGGTAGTGGTCATTACAAGGATACAGAGAACTGCAGTTAGTGATATAGAGATGCAGTTAGTGATATAGAGAGCTGTATATATTTGGTAGTGGTCATTACCAGCTAGATTCCAAGAACTGCAGTTAGTGGTATACAGAGTTGTATATATTTGGTAGTGGTCATTACCAGCTATAGATACATAGAACTGCAGTTAGTGGTATACAGAGCTGTATATATTTCGTAGTGGTCATTACCAGCTAGATTCCAAGAACTGCAGTTAGTGGTATACAGAGTTGTATATATTTGGTAGTGGTCATTACCAGGATACACAGAACTGCAGTTAGTGGTATACAGAGCTGTATATATTTCGTAGTGGTCATTACCAGCTAGATTCCAAGAACTGCAGTTAGTGGTATAGAGAGTTGTATATATTTGGTAGTGGTCATTACCAGGATACAGAGAACCGCAGTTAGTGGTATACAGAGCTGTATATATTTGGTAGTGGTCATTACCAGGATACAGAGATCTGCAGTTAGTGGTATAGAGAGCTGTTTATATTTGGTAGTGGTCATTACCAGCTATAGATACATAGAACTGCAGTTAGTGGTATACAGAGCTGTATATATTTCGTAGTGGTCATTACCAGCTAGATTCCAAGAACTGCAGTTAGTGGTATACAGAGTTGTATATATTTGGTAGTGGTCATTACCAGGATACAGAGAACTGCAGTTAGTGATATAGAGATGCAGTTAGTGATATAGAGAGCTGTATATATTTGGTAGTGGCCATTACCAGGATACAGAGAACTGCAGTTAGTGATATAGAGAGTTGTATATATTTGGTAGTGGTCATTACCAGGCTACAGAGAACTGCAGTTAGTGGTATACAGAGCTGTATATATTTGGTAGTGGTCATTACCAGCTAGTTACAGAGAACTGCAGTTAGTGATATAGAGAACTGTATATATTTGGTAGTGGTCATTACCAGGATACAGAGAACTGCAGTTAGTGATATAGAGAGCTGTATATATTTGGTAGTGGTCATTACCAGGATACAGAGATCTGCAGTTAGTGGTATAGAGAGCTGTTTATATTTGGTAGTGGTCATTACCAGCTATAGATACATAGAACTGCAGTTAGTGGTATAGAGAGTTGTATATATTTGGTAGTGGTCATTACCAGCTATAGATACATAGAACTGCAGTTAGTGGTATAGAGAGTTGTATATATTTGGTAGTGGTCATTACCAGCTATAGATACATAGAACTGCAGTTAGTGGTATACAGAGCTGTATATATTTCGTAGTGGTCATTACCAGCTAGATTCCAAGAACTGCAGTTAGTGGTATACCGAGTTGTATATATTTGGTAGTGGTCATTACCAGCTATAGATACATAGAACTGCAGTTAGTGGTATACAGAGCTGTATATATTTGGTAGTGGTCATTACCAGCTATAGATACATAGAACTGCAGTTAGTGGTATAGAGAGTTGTATATATTTGGTAGTGGTCATTACCAGGCTACAGAGAACTGCAGTTAGTGGTATACAGAGCTGTATATATTTGGTAGTGGTCATTACCAGCTAGTTACAGAGAACTGCAGTTAGTGGTATAGAGAGCTGTTTATATTTGGTAGTGGTCATTACCAGCTATAGATACATAGAACTGCAGTTAGTGGTATAGAGAGTTGTATATATTTGGTAGTGGTCATTACCAGCTAGTTACAGAGAACTGCAGTTAGTGGTATAGAGAGCTGTTTATATTTGGTAGTGGTCATTACCAGCTATAGATACATAGAACTGCAGTTAGTGGTATAGAGAGTTGTATATATTTGGTAGTGGTCATTACCAGGATACAGAGACCTTCAGTTAGCGGTATAGAGAACTGTATATATTTGGTAGTGGTCATTACCATCTAGATACAGAGACCTTCAGTTAGTGGTATATATAGAGAGCTGTATATATTTGGTAGTGGTCATTACAAGGATACAGAGAACTGCAGTTAGTGATATAGAGATGCAGTTAGTGATATAGAGAGCTGTATATATTTGGTAGTGGCCATTACCAGGATACAGAGAACTGCAGTTAGTGATATAGAGAGTTGTATATATTTGGTAGTGGTCATTACCAGCTAGATACAGAGAACTGCAGTTAGTGATATAGAGAGCTGTATATATTTGGTAGTGGCCATTACCAGGATACAGAGAACTGCAGTTAGTGATATAGAGATGCAGTTAGTGATATAGAGAGCTGTATATATTTGGTAGTGGCCATTACCAGGATACAGAGAACTGCAGTTAGTGATATAGAGATGCAGTTAGTGATATAGAGAGCTGTATATATTTGGTAGTGGTCATTACCAGGATACAGAGACCTTCAGTTAGTGGTATAGAGAACTGTATATATTTGGTAGTGGTCATTACCAGGATACAGAGAACTGCAGTTAGTGATATAGAGAGCTGTATATATTTGGTAGTGGTCATTACCATCTAGATACAGAGACCTTCAGTTAGTGGTATATATAGAGAGCTGTATATATTTGGTAGTGGTCAGTACCAGCTAGATTCCAAGAACTGCAGTTAGTGGTATTGAGAGCTGTATATATTCGGTAGTCGTCATTACCAGGATACAGAGAACTGCAGTTAGTGGTATTGAGAGCTGTATATATTCGGTAGTCGTCATTACCAGGATACAGAGAACTGCAGTTAGTGGTATTGAGAGCTGTATATATTCGGTAGAGGTCATTACCAGGATACAGAGAACTGCAGTTAGTGGTATTGAGAGCTGTATATATTCGGTAGTCGTCATTACCAGGATACAGAGAACTGCAGTTAGTGGTATTGAGAGCTGTATATATTCGGTAGTCGTCATTACCAGGATACAGAGAACTGCAGTTAGTGATATAGAGAGTTGTATATATTTGGTAGTAGTCATTACCAGCTAGATACAGAGACCTTCAGTTAGTGGTATAGAGAACTGTATATATTTGGTAGTGGGCATTACCAGCTAGATACAGAGACCTTCAGTTAGTGGTATATATAGAGAGCTGTATATATTTGGTAGTGGTCATTACCAGCTAGATACAGAAAACTGCAGTTAGTGGTATAGAGAGCTGTATATATTTGGTAGTGGTTATTACCAGGATACAGAGACCTTCAGTTAGTGGTATAGAGAACTGTATATATTTGGTAGTGGTCATTACCAGGATACAGAGACCTTCAGTTAGTGGTATAGAGAACTGTATATATTTGGTAGTGGTCATTACCATCTAGATACAGAGACCTTCAGTTAGTGGTATATATAGAGAGCTGTATATATTTGGTAGTGGTCAGTACCAGCTAGATTCCAAGAACTGCAGTTAGTGGTATTGAGAGCTGTATATATTCGGTAGTGGTCATTACCAGGATACAGAGAACTGCAGTTAGTGATATAGAGAGTTGTATATATTTGGTAGTGGTCATTACCAGCTAGATACAGAAAACTGCAGTTAGTGGTATAGAGAGCTGTATATATTTGGTAGTGGTTATTACCAGGATACAGAGACCTTCAGTTAGTGGTATATATAGAGAGCTGTATATATTTGGTAGTGGTCATTACCAGCTATAGATACAGAAAACTGCAGTTAGTGGTATAGAGAGCTGTATATATTTGATAAGTAAGCTAGACCTGTGTAGATTTTGTAGTGGAAGCATCCTAGGTACAAAATTTGACTTTATAATTATCATACTCATCATTGTCATATTTCTTATTCTCATTTTTTTTATTCCAAACAACCAATTAAGGTATTTTATACTACAAACTGTATTTTGGTGTTTTTTGAATATAGCTTAATTAACCTTGACCACTGTCCAGAGATTTGTGGTTACCTGTACCTACTCCAGATTGCAAATGTGACACGTGAAAATGTAGCCAATAAAGTAATACAATGGAGAGAACGGCCCCATAGCTCAGGTTCAGGTGGGTTATCTGTTGAGTTTAAGTTGGTGTAAATTATTTCCCTTGTCCAGAACACTGAGACTCTAGTTTTGTTTTGCTCTGCTCTGTGTGAAGTGATGTCCTATCAGGGTGAGGGGGATTATCTCCCTTGTCTAGTATATAGACATAAGTTTACTCATTCACCCATAAAATTATATAATGAACTATTCCAACCTTTGAACAGGAAGAGTTCAAATGTGTCTTCAGTGGTGAATGAGTTAAACTAGGTTCACATAAAGCTTTTTATAGCGTTGTAATTTCCATAGTTCAAGATAGTTGTGGGTATATTCATACGAGATCTGGACAAAATTGGATGTTTCTCAATTACACCTGACCAAACCCTGAGATCATAGAGAGGCCCGATGTCTTGAAAAAAGGTTGAATTCACAATTTTTCTTATGCCTTGTAAGTGGGATCCTTTGTGTATTTGACATCCAGAAGTCAAACTATTTTGCTTCAGGTATGCCTTAGTGCTCACATGCATTTTCATTTTTGTTGTTTTCAATTCATGAGTAACTTTTTAAGATATTGAGGAATTATTGTCTAATTTACCTAACATGACTAGTAGCATGTTGTTTTATAATAAAATTTAATGTTATTATTGCTGATAGGAATAGTATAGGTAGAGTACTTTGAGCAAAATTCAAAGGTTTATTTTGGCAAAAAACATTTTTGTGGAGTGTTGTTAAAAACTCAATATATCTTTTTTATATATATTTTTTTAAATATCTGTCAATTTCATGTCATTAAAACAAAGTGATTCTATAAAGTTCCAGGTGTTATTTTATGCTGTATAGGTTTTGTAAAGCAAAAACCTAAAGTGCCATATTTGTAGTCTAGTTATTGTTTTACTTTAAAGAGGTATTAACATTTACTTAGTTTTATTCATGGTTCAAATAGCTTGAAAAAACAAAAATCTTTCCTTTTAAGCAATCTTTTTGTGGTAAACTCTGTCAGCATCATATATTCTTGTTAGAGTATGTAATAGTAAAAGTGTTTATTTTCTTTAATTGCATAATTTGAACATGATGCATCATCTTCTCTGTCTGAACATTATTTTTCATTGTTTTCCCCACAGTCATGTGGTATTTTATTGTGTTTAAGATTTGTTTTTTGTATTTCTAGAAAAGAAAACCCATGAGTTACAATTGGTTGAGACTGATGAGCCATTGATCACGATGATGTCTGTCAAGAACCTGGCCACAAACATTGCAAGGTAAGGGAGTAATAAATACAAATGATCCAACTACAATCACAGATAGAAAAACTCATGTTTCATAATGATATGTTTCTGATTAATTGAAAAGATGCAAGCCTCTTCAGTAATTTATACAGAAAGGTTGTTTTTTTCAATTGATAAATTCATGTAAAATTTATCATTTACAATTAAATGTATTAACTACACAAGATGTCACTATATACAATTTGAACAGTTTCATTGATACAATGTAGTAAGCTTAAACTAACTACATTTCACTACAGAGTGCTCACACGCTCACGTTACTACATCCTAGGGCGATTGATTTAGTATTCATATTCCATGCTTTTTTACTCCATTAAAAATCAATAAACTTACACATGATTAAAATGGTTTATATCAAGTAAATTAGTTTTGTTTTGATGACAATTAAATGATTTATTCATGGTAATTTCACAATTTTTATATTCAGAACATCGTTAAAAATGTTACGTGGTTATTAATTTTTAAAAGAAATTAATGACCCAGACATTAATTAAACAATCTTTTATTAATGTGAATTTCTGTTCAGGACACAGTAAAAGTATGATTACATGCATTGGTTATCAATTTTTGAATGCCTGATTTATTATCATGAAAATTCAACAGTTTTATGATATGATTTTACATTCAGAATATCATTAAAATATGATAATTGGTTATCAATTTTTAATGCGATATTCATGCCGGGTATCAATTTTTAATGCGATATTCATGACCCTGGCATCATTTATCTTGTGAAAAAACAGCAATTAAAGTAAATTACAAAGATGCATGATTTACCTATACGAAAAGTTTAGTGGCTATGAGACATTATTAAAAACTGATGCAAATGAACATTGTAAAAACAAATTAAATGAATTAAACCACAATCACTTCAAATAATATAAAACTCAGCCTATTCATTATTTACACATGATACACTGTTCATTAAACCAGATGTTTCACATCCATGGTAGAATTTAATGTATATTGCACAGTATTAGAAAGCAGATTAACACAATATATAGAAGCATTAAACACTTGTTAAATATACCTATGCCAATCTGTGGCAATGCGTAACTAATTAAATGCCAATGTCAACAATTTATTGACTTTTAGGAACATTTGTTGTCTTTAAATTTCGTTTAAAGAGCTGAAATTTTATTCAAACCATCAGATTCTATTCCTGAATTGCATATAATAGTAACTAACAGCACATCATGCTAGTTATTAAACAAAGACAAGATATTATCTCACTTATGTCACAGTTTACTTACACTTCCGGAACACCTGATCATATTCTCCGTGGTCTTTTTTCAAGGATCCCCATGTTAATCTTTCCTTTGTTCAAAAACTAGTTATATCGACTTTGAGTTTGAACTACTGTTTGTATTTATGGTATCCTCTGGTATTGTTACGTACTTGATGTGACCTGTAAAATACAGAGTTTCCATCACAAGTGGTGGAATAAGACAAACGGGTGTTATCTGAGAATGCTTAAAATGCCTTGTGTAAAAATGCACATGAACAACAGAACTATTTACTATTAAAACAATTCGACAATACTTCAAAAGAAAACGAAGCAAATTAAGCCAAACATTTGTATAATGATTATTCATTCCTGTTTTAAAAGCAGACGTAAACATTCCATTTCTTAGGATGAAAAATCTTCTACAATAAAAGCTGTTTAGATATAGCCTTTTTATTTTTTATAGTCATAAACAGGGCAACATCTGTTCATATTTATACATTATTGCATACTTATATTAGAAAACGCTAGTTATGTTTATGTTTATTTTATATCTATAATATCGTGTTTGTTGTTGTTTCTCTTTATGTATATCCATTCAAACTTTGAACAGGAGGCTGGTCGCCCGTACACTCAGAATTGAGAAGCTTCGATCGGTTTGTGATGTTATAAATGTCTATTTTGATATTTTGCATGGTTCTACTATATATGTATATAACACCCTGGTTTAGGTCGATTTGTGTCGCACCCTGTTAGTTTGACACCCTGTTTAGTAGTACACCTTACAGTTAACCTCATTATTGGGGTAATAGACAAGGTGTATGCAGAATTAATCTTACTGTAATGTTTACTGAATGGATCACTCTTGGCCACTCTCAAGAGAAACTGTTCGATGGATTAAACCGCGTTTCCATTTGGAGACAATTTAGAGAAGATTTAGTGTCTTGAAATAAAGTAAAGCAACTTGTTACGAGCAAAAAATGTTTCGCTTTCTACTCTTTATTTGACTAATATCGAGATTCTTAACAAACTGAAATAACTTTTGATTTATTCGATCTCCAAAATAATTCAGTATTGGTTCATATTTAAGATGTAAGATGTAATAACTTGTACACTATCTATACGACGAACAGATGGTTTCAGTCATGTTCTGTGACTTTGCTTGAGAAAGAACGCCATCAAAACTCACATTTTGAATTACCTTATGAATCTGTCGCAAGACAAATTGACCTGTTCTCTTTGAAGAGTCTTAAAAATATTTCTGTTTATACTTTTTTATCACTTTCTACTTTAATTTATTTTATTGCTTAATATTTGATATGTAATTATTATTTTCTTATGACTCAACATGTAGATTTGTAGATGTACGCTTTGTTTTGTTCAGTTCAATATATCGTACTAAAATATTGCTTGCAGTTCTGATTACATATACAGTTATTTGTAGGGTTCATGGTATAGCAATCAAGAAATTATCATTCACATATTTAGACACGACACGACTTTTGTGCCGAAATTGCAAGATTATTATTGTTGGGTCAGCATCTGCGTAATTAGGTTTTTGTTCTTAATATAATGCTTTCCGTTCGACAATGGTATTTATAACTTTATTATTTTAGTTTCATATATGTATTGGCTGAATATCCAAATAGAAAACTGATTTGATATTGAATGCTTTTAAATAGAATCTATGACTTTATCTAGTGAACACATATTCCTGCACTTCTAAATTAGCTGAGTTCCAACTTGTATTTCCATTTTGTTTGTAGCCTAGACATTAGGAAAAATAGCTGTAGAATAGACTTTTCAGCTTTCATCATGCTTCAGAAGCCTTATTTATATTCTTTGTTGATATTCTGTGTATTTAGTCACAATCATAGCCTCATCTGCACTGTATCTTAATTATTGTTATACACTTTTTTGCTAATTAAGGACAACACACCCTGAAACAGTTTTTGAAAAATATTTTAAATTTAGGTACATATTTGTCAGTTAAATTTGACAAGTTCACCTTATCTGTGACTTACTAATTATCCGTTAGGTTTTATTACTAATTTTGTTAAAACTATCTTATATCATGTATTAAATCATCAGGGGAATTGGTATCACTCTGGAGTATTCTTACTGGGACACCATGGTTTTATCACGTGGTCTTTTCTGGCCAGTGATCTCCCTATTAATGTCGATGCCCTATGACAAGGGTCTCCTGTTTGGTTCTTCTTTTTTTGTGGATTTAATAATATTACAATCTTACTAGCAGCAAACAAACTATGTTGTGCATGGCGAATCTATTACAGAATGTATGTTTGGTTATATTTCTGTTTGTAATACCAACTTAAAGGATTTGTGTTGGCAACGGTAGTCAAACATATACATGTGAAATAGAAGCAAACTAGGTCTAAAATAATTCATTATTATGTTTTATTCATTTTATTCATTCATGAAGGCAATACAATGATAAGGTATAAAACAGAACTATCCATCATAAAAGTGTTGGTATAAACAAGAGTGTTACAAACTTACATGCTATATATCTCATCATCATATTGTTAGAGCTAATTTCGTTGACTGATGTTTCCCTTAATGTCATTTAAAGGAGGACTAGAATTCGACAGGAGAGAGTGGAAAATCAACAGGACTTGGAATGGTACAGCTAGGAACCGGAAAGAGTGGGACCCAGGAGTGGCATTGGAACCGGAAATAGAAAGATCTAGGAGTGGCATAGGAACCAGAAATAGAAGGATCCGGGAGGCGGCTTTGACAGGGAACTGTGGAATCATGTTAATATACAGCCATCCTTTATTACAACAAACCTGGATCATTGTTGTAGATTGACAGCTTTATTATAATGAACTGTGATCAATGCAACAACTATCATGATTTTACCCATGACAATTTAAGTTAATTGGACTACGAGTAATGTAATTATTTCCAAGTTTGTCATACAATGTTGATGTAACAGTATTACGTTGTAAACCTTTAGATTGTCAAACGTCAATTATTTTAAAACCTTTTTTGGGGTTTACAAAAAAAGAGTGTCATTTTAAATTTTAAAACCGACTTTAGGTTATATTTAATTATTTCATACGTATTATTAGAGATTTCATAGGTTATATTTACCGTGTGTGACACTATTTTGTGACACCAAATGCGGTTACCCTATGTCTACAATGTACAAACTCATCGGACATGGCCAGAATATGTTCCCTGTCTGTAGGACTAGACATACACGGTTGTCTTAACTATTTCAAGATAGTTATTATTTCAAGACAAACACAGAGAGCATGATATATTATTTATGTTCTATATATTTTTACCTGTGATATATTGATGCATGTTTTACCTACTGAAACTAAGAGTATACATTTCTGTATGTTAAGTGTGAAACGGTGTATATTTATGTATGTTGAATAAATGTTATTGTTGAGAATGATTTCGTTTGTTTTGCTTCTTTTGTTTGTGATGTAGTAAATATTTAAATTTGCTGATACATTTCACCATGGATGTGCACTACTTGTTTATGCACATTGTGTCGTGCCAGATGAAATAAACATCTAAGTCTTGCAGTACTATGCCTCAAGTTCATAAATACTGTCATAATCATGGTCCGATAATTCATCCGACATATATAATAATTTCGAAAAACTGAATATCAAAACTGAGACACCACTATGGCTTATCTTTCAATGATTTATCTTACTAGATATCCATTCAATTTCTAACTTCTATATCCAGTATGTATATTATAGTATCAAATATTTGAACTCTGATAACGTGCTCAGATATCTACTATGTACATATATTTACATTCTGTATGCTTAGACCCATTGACAAAAAATACATTCATCAATGCATAACACAGGTGTTCATAGAATCTCAGCACGTTGGAACTGATAGTACCCTGATCACACTGCGTAGTAATACACTACAAAAACTACTCACTCGGAACGACCGACCTTCGTCTGCTGGATAACCGATACATCCGGTAGTTAAGCGGACGTAAAACCTATCAATCAATCAATCAATCAATCAAACGACCGACCTAGATGCTAATTCTTACATCTTAAAATATTATTGAACTGTGCTTTGTGAAATATTCACGTATTCACGTGTCCTGTGCTAAAAATAAACATTGAATATGGAACTACATTTTGTTGTGTTATTGTTGTTGACGGTTGCTAAGATCTCTCACGATAGTGTCACATTTCCCCGCGAAAAAAACACTGTTCTCGCCAATGCGTTGCACCCGTGTATAAGCAGGAACGAACCCTGTTTATTTGTTTTATTCGTTGTTATATCGATCCACTGAAAGGATTCGTCAATGTAAATATAAGGAATGATATTTATTTTTTCAACATTTATGAGGTCATAACAACAATAGGTTTTTGAACATATTTTACATGAATCGCTAACGCGATTAATTCAATATGTCCATAAACCCATAATTCCTTAAGTATTAGTTTGTTCAGCCATATATACACGATTGAATAGTCCACAACTTCAGAGACATTTGGAAATATATATTGTGTTTAATGAAAAAGATCGTACTTGGTTTGATATCAATCATGTGAAAGTTAAAACAACTTTTAATCGACAGGACCGGTTACAGCAAACAAATATGACAATTTTCTCCAATACCTACCAGGAGTGTAGTACGACCATACCTACCAGGAGTGTAGTACGACCTTACCTACCAGGGGTGTAGTACGACCTTACCAACCAGGGGTGTAGTACGACCATACCTACCAGGAGTGTCGTACGACCGTACCTACCAGGGGTGTAGTACGACCGTACCTACCAGGAGTGTAGTACGACCATACCTACCAGTGGTGGAGTACGACCATACCTACAAGGGGGGTAGTACGACCATACCTACCAGGTGTGTAGTACGACCGTACCTACCAGGAGAGTAGTACGACCATACCTACCAGGGGGGTAGTACGACCATACCTACCAGGTGTGTAGTACGACCGTACCTACCAGGGATGTAGTACGACCTTACCTACCAGGAGTGTAGTACGACCATACCTACCAGGGGTGTAGTACGACCATACCTACCAGGAGTGGAGTGTACTACGACCATACCTACCAGGGGTGTAGTACGACCGTACCTACCAGGAGTGTAGTACGACCGTACCTACCAGGGGTGTAGTACGACCTTACCTACCAGGGGTGTAGTACGACCGTACCTACCAGGGGTGTAGTACGACCGTACCTACCAGGGGTGTAGTACGACCCAGTACCAGTGGTGTCAATTTAAGGGCTGCTGTTTGATTCGGTTTTTGACCATACTCAACAGTCAAAGACGATCGTTATTCTTCTATTTCAGCATGACAGTCAGGTCTTCTGTACAGATCACTGTTGGAGATTTCATCAAACCAAAAGATTCGGCGATTCATTCTTGTTCTTGCTTGCCTTTATCGCCCCTCTTACACTTACAGCTGTAGAATCATACTCGAAAACATATATTCTATATTACAATTGAAGGGTTTAATCTTGGGCTTCATAATGTATGTGTTTAAACCATTTTTTGTGTGCTTTTCCCAGCTTGCCGTCGAAACCTATTGGTGCTAGATATCCCAAAGAAGACAGTCGTAGAATGCAAACAATTATTGTATATATGTAACGGTACAGGACATGGATTGTCCTTCTGAATGTTAATGATTCGATGTCAGAGACAAGGCTCACAGAGACAGTAACTCCCAAGTCCTGACCATTCATAGAAACTTATTTGATGAATTTAATATCATAATCGAACACAAGGGGGTCCCATACATGCTTACCCTGCCCGTACTGTATACACACGTAAATCGTTCATAAGATAAATATGGCGAGTATGGATTTTTACTCTGTCGATATAAGCTTTTAAAATGTTGACCATTAAAATTAATTTAAACGAATTTTTTTTCATATGATACTGTCTCAGTCATAATGAATTATGTTTCATTTATTGAAGAGTGTTGGGCTCCTCATGAAGGTATGTAATAAGAAAGCGTAGCTTTTGTTCTTTAAAATGAGTTAATGAAAACATTAAATGTAAACATTGTTTCTATGACGCCGTAACTATCTCTCAAGTTCAAACATACTTTTCCCTTTTGACACCAGAAACAATCTAAAATGTATATACTGAGCAAAAGTATGTATATATATTTTACTTGTTTACTTCACATTGAAATAAAAAGCTTGCAATTTCCATAAAGTTCAATTTCTACTTATTAAAACTTGATTGATTATTAAAACTTGATTATTGAAAATTCTGCACTTTGAAAAATGTAGAGGGTTATTTTTTTCTGTATTTGGGAAGGGGTACGTACTATTCTTTTTAAATTTCCTGTAATCTGTAATAGGTTAAAAATCAGCACAAAATTAGGTAAATGAATGGAACTTAACCAAACTGTTCAAACAACGGATGGCATTAAATTGTAGGCGCAGTTTGAAGTATTTAATCACAGTAAACGGTATTTGTTTGGTGCGTGTTACGTGTAGTTGAACGATGGCTTTACAAATACAGAGGTTCGGTTATATAAGTAGGTAGGTATGTTATACATTGTATGTCCAGTCATGTCCTGAAGCTAATCCCCTATTGGACTGTGTTTCAGCTCGTGACTTGTAAAACTACACCGACATGTGGACAATAGCCCTTTAATAGCCGAATTGTACATCGTGTGTTGTATAGATATTTCCCCATGCATGTATACAGGTCTGTCGAGGGGTAAACAACACACTAAATACGACAAGAACAAAATGGCGCAGATATTTCTAGCCTCAGTCCTAGTGTTTCTACAGATACTAGGTAGGTATATCTCATTGATAACCGATTTGTTTTTTAATTTCGCATGGAAGTGTTTGTTGTAGGGATAGGAATTAGACATTGCTTATTATTTCGAATATGTATTGATATATACACTTGTTGAATACAGGAAGTTGAAGTTTTTAATAACCAGGAGGTTGAAATTTTAACCAGTGAACATACAATAGTATGTGCACAAGACGTCCAGGTGATACATTATCGAGTAGCAGGTAAATTCGTCTGTGAAACGTACAGTGTTGTCACCACTGGGGTCAATATGTAGGACATCGGTGCCAGTGGCGGACCTAGATCAGTTGGTTCCCTGTCTTGAGGACATCGGTGCCAATGGCGGACCTAGATCAGTTGGTTCCCTGTCTTCAGGACATTGGTGCCAAAACAAACTTTTAATATGTTTTGTTCTTTTTATTCGGTATTTTTTCTTTTGTTTTGAAATATTGATTTGTTATAAATACATATGCTATACCTTTATAAATACGGATGAATGTGTAGTTTTGTTCCTGTGTAGTAGCTTATGCGTTACCATCTCATAGGGAAATATGGGGAAAAAATTGTGTGTTATATGAAGGTCGTGTTTTTTTATTATGCTCACTAGTATGGCTTGTGGTTTTGTTGTCACTACCCGAGATCTCGATGTTAGGACGTGATGTTACCTATATTTGACTTAGATTTACATGGCGGAGTCGTCAATAAAGCAGAAGACGCTTACCCTTCTGGAACATCTGGTCTTATTCTGCTTGTACATTTTAAAGATTCTCCATGTAAATCTTACCTTTGTTTATATTTTGCCCTAGTTTTATCGGGTTTTAGTTCGAATCATGGTTTTGTTGACATTTCGGTATTCTCCTGTTTTTTCAATGTATTTACTCTCGAATTCAATCGTGGTATCAAAATTATATATATATATATATATATATATATATATTGAAAAAAGATAAGTGCTAAAATAATGAAAGACATGATTCAGGAAAACCCTAAATATAACTTCAATTCAATTGTGATTTATTACAGCACACATTAGCGTACCCCTCGATATAAATATAACATTGCTAATCATTAAGAAATATTTACCATCGTATGGCATCGCCACTATATAACCCTACCAAATTCAGTTGGCATTCATATAGGCTATGAATACCATGGACCGATTGATGCTGTCATAATTGTTACGTTGCATACAACTGACCCTCCCTTGGCGATGGCTGTTCTATTCATTGAACAAGCATACACGATACATCCATTATATGAACTAATTAATATAATTGCAGAATAAAAATAAATGCACTTTTGTTTTTAAATGACAAGATTAAAAAAATTGAAAATAGAAGTATTGAACTGCTTTCAGTTGCCATTCATCGGCAATATGAATTCAAACTGCACAATTGGCAAATTCAACATTAAGCGCTAGCGCTTCATTGAATTTGCGTTTGTCCAGTTGGCATTCGTAATGCCTGTGAATACCAACTGAAAGCAGTTCAATGCTCAAGTAAGGGATATTAATCCAGTCCCAGTACCCACGACATACGACAGCTATATAGTAATAAGCCAGAAGTATTCAGCACAATGTATTTTTTTATGTTTTTAAAGCAGTCATGTTTTGACCATGTGTAGGTGTTGTGGGTGCGGATATATGCTACGAGTACAGCTACAGTTTTGGCACAGAGCGATACTACGGCTACTGCCCGGAGGGTTGTTGTGGGTATACCTACGACCGGAAGTGCTGTGAAGATGAAAGTTTTGATGCTAGCATGTATGTATACAATTCTTATCCGTTATGTAAAACATCATGTAACACGCTTTATTAAATTATGAAAAGATTCTTGTAACACAACCAATAAGTGTTTCTATGTGACTAGAACGGTATGTTCTCTGTCACCTTCATCAGACAAATGACCAGTGAAGCGTCTGTACACAAAGGTGTAAACTGTGTACGAGTTGTCCACAATTTGATGTCGATTCGACTACGCCGTATGTACAATTAGTTGTTATATATGTACCGAAATGACTCGATTTAGCTACGCTTTATCTAAGTTGTATTGATAATTGACTTGTTTGGTGTATTTCAATACAAAATACATAGACATTTATTATTATAAATTATTATAAATATCTTAATCCGCCCTTTCCGATAATGACGTTTATCTTCGATTGACGTAATCAATAACTTATCAAAGTAACTATCTTGTTTTAGAAGAAGAGGAAGTAATGGACTAACTTGAATACGTAAATTGTTATAACTACGCCTTATTCTTTGTAAATAATATGTTAACAAAATGTATTTCCATACATGTATATGGGACTCTACTTAAGGCTCACCGTCCCACGGTACTCTAGGTTTGTATCACAGTGACCTGTGCTCACCACACTATCGTTGACCAGGTAGCTGAGTAGATTACAACGATAGTATAATAATCGGAGGTCCTGGGTTCGAATCCTGGTCTGGCCACGCTGAATTGAGACATTGTTCTCAGTTATTTTAATCCTTTCACCACTGTATACCATAATGGAATCATCCAGATCAATGAATGGAAGAGTTAACTTAAGTTACATAGGGGTAAAAGGGTTAAAAAATGTAAGGTTCTCCTCAAAAATGTTTATCAACGCTATAGTTTTGCCAAAAACATATCAAATGCATGGTTACAGTTTTTGGCAGTTGTAAGGGGGTCCTTGAAATACTCTCACATTTCAATACGTACTTACTGTGTCATATATTGAGCACATTTAACTACTTATATATTTACCAATACGTGTATATTATATTGCATCTGACATGTCATGCTCCTTACATCGACATATTTTCTCCAGTGTTGGTATCATCGCCGGATGTGTTATTGGCGGAATCGTCTTTCTTGGTTTCATCGTGTCCCTGGTGTTTTGCCTCGTGTGTATGGGGACGAATAAAACAGGCAATAGAGGTCGTGTCATAGTTCCCCTTACACAACAGCAAGGAGCGAGCAACGTGGCGTATGGTAAGTACAGCTCAAGTTTAGGTGTATGAAGTTAAAGCAAGTGTTGCCAGAACCTATGTGTGATGTCAGCAGTACTCAGTGAAATAGCATGCCAGTCTTAATGAGGGTATTTGATGAAAGAGTATGTGATATGTATTTTATATATGTATTTAGTTTTGAATTTGTAAGGTTGTAAACCTTTCCCTTTTTGTTTGCCGTATTTTATAATGATTCGAAACACCTGTTCATCTTGTTCTTACTCTGGTGAATCCTAAATGGACAAGGTTGCCATTATGAAGGAGCAGTAAGATTTACTTCGCTTGTCTATCTGCATTTACATACAATATATTGAAAAAGGTCATTTAATGGTATTTCTAGTGAATACTTAACCAGTTCTTGTTGTTGACTGACATTGAATGACAATGTGAAATACGATTGTTCACTGTACTTGACGTTAAATATTGAATAAAGAACGCAACAATTTAATTTGTTTGCGGATTGAGATAAGCGACCGTGAGAGTTTTCCCTATTGTTAAATTGAAACAATTAAATATATTGAACTTAATGCAATGACGAGGGAATCAGGACAGAAACATGAACACGCTGATATGTATTGGTTTGCTAATGTTTTGAGGATATCAGCACACGTGATTTTCCCTGCAGTGAGGGCATGTCATACTGAATGTCTAACTTCCAGTAGGAAGCAACCTGTCTCGGATAAGACAATAAAGGTATCACCCTTGAATTAAGATTTCTCTGATGCCCTTAATGTAGAGAAAAACAATTTATAATCTAGCTTTCGAGTCTTAGACAAGACTTGTGATTGGGACATCATGCTCCAATTTCAGTTACACTATTTGACTGCTGCAATTCAGGGTTATTTAAAGTAAAACGCAGAGAAGAACAATCACCTATCTCCATTGTGTTGTTGACAAAAAATCACAACTTTCGTTCAAAGATTTTTTCACGCTTCCCACAACCATTTTGCAAATCGACATATATTCCTTGTTTTGCTGTATTTTCAGTAAGTACCCATGCGAACTGGGCCTACACTGGCCCCTATCCATCACAGCCACAAGTTCTGGGACATACCATGGGTTACTCCCAGTACGGACGGACCACGGGAACATTCCCACAACCGCCTCCCTACGAGCATCAACAACCCCCAAGCACAGCTCCCCCCGAATATCCTGCTTCGTCGGAGTTATACGATCCTCTGTCCTCGTCTGCACAAGGTCTCCCACCAATAGATGGCACCTCCACGCAACGATTGCAAACGAGTCTACCACCAGTAAACCACGGAGGGATAGATACCTCTAAGGTGTGAAACGTGCGAAACATACAGGTTTTCGTCTTGGAAATGGAACACGACACTAAGAAACAGGTCACGCGTTACATTTGGAAGTTCTTTGTAAAATACATGTTAACCGAAATGTGTATAATATGTAAATAAGCAAATGTATTGTATTAGCATACATTATAAACGAAACATATAAAACGCGTTATAACTGTATGCCTGTTCGTCAGTCACTCGGTAATTGATCATAACGTCTGTTGACATCAGCTGCATTAATTAATGAATAAGGAATTGATACATTGTATTACTTTTGATATTAAATTTTATAAAACATTTGATCGGAATACAACCTATATGTCTATTGCATCCATTGGTGTGCATATCTGTCACAGGTGTAAACTGTAAATGTACTTATCATTGGTGTGCATGTCTGTCACAGGTATAAACTGTAAATGTACTTATCATTGGTGTGCATGTCTGTCACAGGTATAAACTGTAAATGTACTTATCATTGGTGTGCATCTCTGTCACAGGTATAAACTGTAAATGTATTTATCATTGTGTTATTAAAAAATTCGCATTTTTTTTAATTATTTCGAAAGTTCTATATTTTTATATCAGCTATATTGCTGACTGTAACTTGGAAATTGTCGGCGGTGCGCTGAAATATGATAACATTAAATAAAGCACAGTAACGGTGCCCTTTATTATTACTGTCACGTAACCGAGGTACGTGTACACTGAAGTAGGTAAAGATAGAGTACGCTTTCCTTGTTTCTGTCATGTTACGAAACTATGCATTTCTGTGATATCAAAAACACTACAATACAGTTTAGGTTGTGAGAGGGGAATGAGTACTTCCACTTTGTTGAAATATTTGATTATGCATTTTTTATCTTTCATTTGTTATGTTTATAAAGGATACCGAAGAAAGTTTCTTTGATTTTTGGCCTCTTAGATGAAAATTGCCATTTTTCGATTTGAACAAATATTTGGTGATTAGTATTGCATTATTTTTCTCTAATTATATTTGTTTCTTTATTTTAAATTGTTTAAAAAATAAATTTAATGATTTCTTATTTTGATGTTAAACATTTTTAACAATTTTGACATGAAAAGTAGCAATCAAGACGGCTATTCTGTGGAAAAAGAAGTATTTGCGTATCGGTTCTCAAAATAAGAAGTGACGTACAGCATGAAAGGAAGATATTGAGTTATTGTGTTTTGTAATCCGTATATATCTATGTACTTAAGCGAATCTGTGATTTTTAAATGAAGACTCTTTACCTAGGCATTTACATAAGTATACAGTGTAATGCATGTTTTTTTTGTTATAATTTGTATTGAAAAAAGCAGATAATTAACATTCAGAGTCCCCCTAAAAGTTGCATAGTCAACCAAACTGTCAGCCACTTAAATAAGTCATATTCAAAGAACCCAGTTCAACAAATTGATTCAGAGGTGTGATTTGGGCATATTGAACATAGTGAGGTGAACACAGTCTGTGATAAATCATTTAAAGTCGACGCTTTCATAAAATTTATAACGGGGCAAACTGGCTTCTTGTGGCTATGTGAAACCCCCAAAATTGTTGTGAAAGGATCCGGTAATATATTTCAAGGTTCTATCAATGTTGATGGACTTGATATAAAGTGTTCTCATTCATCATTAGGTGATGTTAGAAAAAACTTATGTTTATAACAGGACTAACTCATACATACATGTAACACCACAAAATTAATGTTATGAAGTGATACTTCATCTGAAGCTCGGTTAGCCTACGTTTTCCTTATAAGTGTCTTATGAAATATGTTACTGGGATATTTTACTATACGTTGAGGTGTTTTGAATGGCATCATCTATCCAGATTTGGGACCGGTATATAAGTGAACTTTATAAAATAATATGTCATTCCGCAGCATTCATTTGGGTCGCAATAAAGATTGATGTTTATAAAGCCAATAAACTATTGTAACAAAACACCAGCCTTAATGATTTATCATTGACTATGTTAACATTATATAAATATCACATTCATGAGCCGAGGTCAACAATGCTTTCCGAGGGGTGAAAATATGCAATATCGCCCTCTCATGAATGTGATTTTTATTTTATTATACCGAGTGTCATGTTTAGGTGTTTCACCACTTCACCATTTTTAAAGGTCCTTGTGTTGATTTGACCTAAACCAAGACTTCATCTCAACAGTTGTCGAATGAACCAACCATGATAACATTCTGGCACTGGGACGAACCGTGCACGCATATGTTTGGCGCATGTAACAATTTTTGGAATAACACCCTGGCACTGGGACGAACCGTGCACGCATACGTTTGGCGCATGTGATATTTTTTGGAATAACACCCTGTCTCCTTTATCTTTGTAAAACGAGCAAGTAACATTGAAAATGTTCACATCTTTCTCAACCAATCAGATTACGAGATTTTAACAGAAGGTATAATAATACTATATACCATTTTATTAACAATAAAGTACAAGGTTAATATATTCAAATTACATTATTATCTAAACTATGATGATGAAATGGTGTCTTTTAATATGACGAATCAAGCGGTAGAAATTAAGGGTGACCACACTATCTTTAAGAGGGGTTGTGGAACCTTAATTAATGTTAAACAAATTAGTTATCTTCTAACATCATTTTCGCATGAGTGAGTGAAGGGATGAGAACCGAATGGAAGTGGATCTATACGACCAAAAAAGGGACAATATTTACCCTACTATAGATTTAACAAGTTATCAAAATCAATAGTTTTGATAAGACCCCAAGCGCGCCAACATCAGGGTCAACAAGAGTGATTAATATAAGTTGTAATTACATGTTTCATAATTGTAGTAAAATAAATAAAGTTTTAAAAAACCCGAAGAAAACCCTGATTACTTAGGGATCCTACACTAGTCACTTTTTACGAAACACTTACAGTGGTATACGGCAGGTCTATTCTTGATTTATTCAATGTCCCCTAATAGGCTAGGAATATTGTGTTTTGAGGTCAAACAAATTGCAATAAAAAAAAATACTGCAATGCATTTAAGTAAGGTCCCCAAAATGACATACTAAAAGTCCGAAAAAATCCGTGTAGTGGAAGTGTGTCTAATTTACATAAATACAAAATGGCAGCCAATTCTACTGTTTTCTCCCAGATCTAATCAAAATGTTCACCTTACATACCTTTAAGAATATTTTTAGTGTACTTTGAATATCTAAAATGTTATTTTCAAGAATGTTTTTGTTTGCACAAGGTTTCATGTGCCTAATTGAGTGTCTTAATTTGCATAAATTCAAAATGGCTGCCAATTTAGGCATTTTTTGTGTGTAGAGAATTGCGACGACACTTATTCATGTTGTGAAATATTTTTAAATTTTCAAATATATCATAATTAGGTTCTTTAGTTTGCATAAACACATACATATCCACAATGTATTCCAGAGCAACTATAATATATGTCTATATTGGTTTTAAATCTCAGTTCAGTTATTATTACAGTTGGTAGTCTCCAACAAACATACATTTATGTGGCACGCTGGTCAGTAGTAGCATCAAGTTCTGGGTCTGGTGGTGGTGAGTTGGTGCAACTAGTGCCACGACAATCAGTGCAGGCTGTTGAACATTGGAGGCCATACTTCCGGCACGTGCATTTCTTGGTTGCACAGTCTTTCTTGCATCCACATCTGATGACTTTAAGGAGTGATGCTGGTGCTGGTGGTATATCAGTTTGTATTGGAAGATACTTCCCATCCGTGACATGCCAACCCCAGTCTCCCGGTGTCAGGTCGTCTGCCATTCCTTTCCATTCTAATATCTGATAGTACTGATAGTACACACGCAGACTGTGGAACTTTGCTGCTGCTGAAGTTGGTGGCAAAGTCTTTGCTTCTAAGGTAGACGAGATTAATGATACATTTACGAAATAAACGTTTACCTAAAAAATGCAATATCTTTCCTAGCCTATAAATAGACTTAGAAGAAACCACCCCGATTCCGCAGGGGCCCCCAAATTAGCCGTTTCTTTCCCCGAACCTGCACGGGTTTTGGTCAATAACAACGAAGACTTTATTATTTAGCACTGATTGACATGGACAATCCACTCTGCTAATGATAGTCCTAGCAGCGCCATGATACAATATCCGGCATCTTTGCTGCGAAGTGATATGGATTTAATCGTCATAAACAAATAATGTTTAATCTTGTTAATGTTTTCTTTCATACGCTATTGCCTCATTTCACGGAAAGTCCTGATTTAATTTAACGATAATAAATACTGTGAAACCACTAAACAGATAAGCACAGTATTTGTTGTAATTAAACCTGTAAACTATTGATTAAGTTAACGGTGTGCTGTGCTATACGCCGGGAATCGAAAGCGAAAGTGAACACAGGTTATTTCCGTGTATTACATAACCCTGTATGACTCAGTGGTCGTTAGGTGCACACATATCTAGTGACTACAAAGAGGAAGGAATATCCAAGGTAGGTACACTAAGGAACTAACTATATCACTGGACTATAAATCATCTCTGTACTGTCCATCAGCAAGTTAGCTGCTACTGACGAACATTCCAAACGGGTACCGATTTTACATTAAACGCATGTCTTCATTTTCATATGAATAATACCCTCCATCAATACTGGTGATTGTGGGTAGGATTTGGAAAGTATGGTGGGTGCAGCGTTTGTGTTATTTTGTAATGATGTAAATTACATTTTTTGCTATTTGTGTTTTGCTTTATGATAGAAAGAGGTTAACACATGATGGCTTAGTGGTTGCGTTGTTGGTGCCCTGTCCTATTTTATGTTGTATATTGTCTAGTTTATTTTTGTTTGCACCCTGGAAATGCACTGTGAGTCATATTGTGACTACTGCCGTTTGTTACAAATACGGTGTTTACTGTCGATCGTTACAATTCAAAGAGCATTTGGGTGTTACAGCAGATTCCTTTGATTTCCCGAAGCAATGTCCTACACTGCTACTTCAATCTCTCAGACCTTCCTGTGCTATTTAGCTATTCAGTTTTTGAGAGTTTGAACGAATTATCATCATGATATCAGAATTCTAATGCAACTAAATGATCTTGCTTTGTCATTCATTGCCAGGGCATATTGTAGTGTACTTCCAAAGGCTCGTCTTACCTATAACAAGTATTATTGAAAAAAAATGTCACGTATGTATTCACATATAATACAATGCATATGTGTGAGAGAACTAAGACAGATCTTTTGTGTTAATGTGTTTTAGATAGACTCTATTTGGTAGGTGATCTCTTCAAGTACCGTGGTATATTATATCTTAGGCACATTCAGTACACCCTGTTGAGTGACAAACAATATTTGTCTAAGTGGAATTATACACTCCCAGGTAAGTACAATTAAATATCTTGAGTGTAATGTGGACATATTGAATACTCGCTGGTACTGGAGAATATTATACGTTGAATACTGGCGTTGATAACCATTTAAAAGACTTGTTTAACGGGGTATTACAGTAAGTTCCCGTGACTATCCCACAATGAATACCAATTAATCCTGAAGACTTTGCTATATTATTTGGTTTCACATTTCCTGAGTATATAATCGAGATACAAAACAAAGTCTCAACTTATATTGGATAAACATATATCAGTAAAACTGGTTTTTTTGTTGTACTCGTTCCATATTAGGATACTTGCATATGGCTCTAAACTTGCATCTCGGTGATAATGATGATATATCATTGACATAGCAAATCATCATAATTTCATTGAACAAAGCAGTGTAAGCATGTAGTTGGAGTTGTGTGGGCTGGAGAGAACACTTTCTCTGTATCCAGAACAGGAATAAGTGCGCCAGTGTTAACATTATATAATGTGTGGAAGGATGAATACTTCGCACACATTGTAGTAAACACCTAGGGACGATGTCAATAGTTTTCAATTTTATGTGAATGACTTCCTCGTGCATTAATGCATAACATTCAGCTCTTCTACAGCAAAATAAACACAACAAATTGTTAAATAAAATTTATGGATAAATATATTTAGAACTCGAATAATATATTACTTGTTCAGGTTCCTATCACATCAGGTGAAGCATCATAACAAATATTAATGTTTTGTTATGTGCTTCAAACTAATATGAGGGAAATTAATGTTCTAACAAGTAAACCTGGTAAAATTAAAAGGTTCTGTTTTCTCTTTAGTTTTCTTCAATATGCCATTACAATGCTCCAAAAGGTAAACTCAGTTATTTATGTTCAAGGACTTGCACAGCAATTCAATATACTTACATGCTTAAAAATATCCAAACATGTAATGTATCTTAGCGATAATCATGTCTAAAAGGAAGTGTTCATTTACAACAAAACTGTAGGGGATCAGAAAACCAGTCTCCGCGACTTTTAGTACGTAGGTATGTATGGGATCCGGGCTATAGCAATTTCCGCCGTGACGTCACAATGTCACGTGACTTCCGATTGGTTGGCAAGACAAGATTCAAGATTCAAGAAGCTTTATTTAACGTCGCATATACATGTAACTTAATAACATTAGCACTGTAGTGCTATTCTTGCGACAAAACATATATAAAATTTAACATGGATTACAGTACTTAAGAATAAATATAAAAACAGGACAACAATTCAAATTAGATATGCTAAAATTATACAGTAGGTCATATGATATCACACATGAATGTCAAACAAGTGTTACAAAAGACAAGTTAAGACACTATACTTGTGTAATGTACATATATGCTAATGTAGTAAAGTGTAAAAATTTACAGGATATACACTAATATAGTGTGAATTAAAAAGAGACAATGAAGTCATAAATAGAGACAGAGCTGTAATTATCATATTGTAAAAAAGTAGTGATCTTTTAAATAATGAGCTCAAATCTAAAATAAATATCAATTATATGATAAGTATATTACTGAAGTATATTAAATGAAATAACACAAGCAGCAGTGAAATTAAATAGTTTAAGTATAAAACATGTAGGTAGATTCCAAAGGGGGACAACTCACACTATATGGTGTGTGCAGATAGCACATGAGCAGACATTTTTGTTCCAGGTGCGGAGCAGCCCACGAAACGACTTATAGTTTTCAGCTAATCAAAGTTCATTTGGTAGGCTGTTCCACACCTGGGAAGCAGAAAATCGGAAAGATCTCTCACCATATGTGGAGGTGTTCACCTTTGGAATCTTTACCAGGTTATCTTGTCTCAGGTTGTAATAGACTTCTTTCCTCTCAACAAGATTTTGTAAAATTTCATTTAAAATTTTAAAAACCTCAGAGGCCATATCTTTCATACGTTTTACATGTAAAAAATCAAGTTTGTGTTTTCTAAGAATATCAATGACTGGGGAAACATAATCATTTTCAATAAAACGAAGTGCTCGTTCCTGAACTTTTTCCATTTTTGGAGTATTTGTCAATGTACAAAAGTGCCAGGCAAGTGGACAATAGTTAAAATTTCTTTGTAAGATTGTTTCCCAGTCTTTTTAAAACAGCAAGTTGTTTAACAGCATTTCTGCAAAGGCGAGATCATATATAAGAAGAAAGTCAATATCCACACCTAAACGTGTCACACTGTCTTCACAAATAATCTCAAGGCTTTCAATATTAAAAGATTTGATAGTGTTATTCTTTTTGCCAAAACATATTGCCTGAAATTTCTCTGGATTGGCCTTCATACCATTAAAATCAAACCATTCTAAAACAACTTTGCTCTCTTTTTCTAAACAATCTTTCAAATATATATAATTGTCACAAATCTTAGAGAGCGTGTTGTCATCTGCGTAATTGTATAAAATACATTTATCTACAAAGGTAAAAATATCATTCATAAAAATACTAAAAATTAGAGGTCCTACAATAGAACCCTGGGCGACCCCGTTCTTTACATCAGTCTAAGACAATCGGGAACCGTCGGCAAGAATGTTGTTTACATAGGCCTATGTCAGATCGATCATAACCTGTTTTCGGTTTAATTACAATGGTTGTGTCCTGTTGTGTTATCAACTGCACTACAAGATTTGATAATAATAACCCAAAAAGCTTTTATCGTCTCCCAAAAAACCTGACATACGCAGACAACTTTGGATTACAGCTATTAAGCGTGAAGGTCCAGAAGGGAAGCCATGGGTGCGAATGAAAGTTTAACGAAAGTTATAAATGCCTAGTCACATGACCAATCCATGCAGTCACGTGATCGTCACGTTATAATTTTCCAAAAGACGTTGATTGCAAGCGTTCAAATATCATTGACTGCGTAATTAACAAGCTTTCTTCTGAATTTAAGATGGCAAGGTATTTTTCCCTGCCAACTCAGACGATTTGGAACAGGTAAAATAGATGTATTGCAGGAAAAAACCCAGCAGAAAAGTGTGCTATATTCTTTGTGGATTTTCAAATCGCACATGTTGGCAAATCTCATTTAACTAGAAATAACTCGTCATAAGAAGTTGAAGTTAGTCAACAAAGTTTAACTGATATAAAAGTCGTTTGACATTAGTCATTATTATGTCATCAAAACTGCTATTTAATGCCTTCTTTCTGGGAGGTAAAGTGAAAAAAAATGCCTCTCGGTGCTGGCTGTTGACCAGATGCTGTTATGCATTCAGTCACGTTTAATATAGCACATAGTCAACAACTAGCACTTAGGGTGAAATAGTTTCCGCTATACCGTATCTGTTAAAGATCTCTCTAAGCTAAGAAAGTGTCAGTTTTGTTTGTATAACGTAGCGACGTACGTATGTCTATACATACTTGTTAACACTGATAAGGTTGAATCAGATATCAGTTGAAAACGAAAGCGGAACTTCGGGGAGTTTTCTTGGGAGTAATTTACGGTTTTAATAAACAGGAGTTCATGTGGAGGCAAACACTTATATATTACTTTCACATTTTTACTTTCAGTTTCACTAAATGTAAAGCTGATATAGAACCAGGTACTAAAATCTAAGTTTAGTGTCATTTAAATGTGAACATGATGAACAATGCTAAAAGCTAACCAAACATTTACTTGATGTGGCCCATAACTTATAGGAGGTGTACATTTGTGCCAAATTGTAGGGGATCATGATAATGGCTATATCTTGAAATCCGTTTCCCTCGGAAAACCTGTCTCCACGGGTTCTGGGTAACACATGTCACATGTGAATTATCCGGGCAAGGGGATTACTATAAGTTACTAAGTTTATAATAAAACGTGCACGGTCATATGACCAATATGTGCACAGTCACGTGATCGTCACGTTATATTTTTCCAAATTATCATTTACCAAATTGTTGACTAGCTGTTTCCTGAATGTCACTGCAGGTGATTTTGAACAGTTTTCGTTGAACTACATGCATATGTATGGCAGAATACGTACAAAAGTGTCCAATATTCGTTGAAATTTTTGTCAAATATTGCGTGTAGGTGAAACTTCATCTTTATTAACAAAAAGGAGGTGAGTCAATAAAATTAAGCTTAGAAAGAAAGAGTGTTAAATGTAATTAAACTGTGTGTACTAAAAACTGTTATTAATTGATGTAGTGAAAACACGACTGCCACTCGGCAATGCTATTGGACCCTGTGTTGTGACATTGTGTCGTTCACTCGGCCTCACGCGCATTGTTACAAATGATCAACAACCAGCGTTTAATCTTAGTTTAGATTGACTATTGGAAGGCATTTAACATTTATAGAAGATTAAAAAAGAGTACCTACTTGTTTACCATAACAACAAAGCAACGTACATGTATATACATGTATATATACATGACTGTATATGTTACACTGATAAGCTTCAAACGTAATTTATTATCATTGAAATTAGATATACATTGTAAGTTTCAAACGAAATTGAAATACGTTGTATTTTCTTTGGATCAGATCATAGTTAAATGTTAACAAGTTTTTATGTGGATGTTTCTGACAGATACTGTTAGGTTAGTGCTACATTTTACAAATAATGCAATAATATTTGTGAGTATTCACACATATACCTGTTCCGAGTGAAATTACCCACACATGCATCAAGTTATTCGGAAACCCGCTACTGCAAGTACTATAAGGATGATTTTGCATTGAAAAATAGCATTTTAAATAGGGTTTTTTTGCAGGAACGAGACGAGTCAGATGCCTTATCCACTTGGCCACCGCGGCCGCTACAATAACGTTATGGATATGTAAGTGTTATTGTTTAGTTGTTCCCATTTTACCTCGTTTCACAGTTTTTCAGTGTAAACTAAATAAAAACAATGATTTTCATTCTTCTTCCTTGTTCATACCAACTCCTTAGTCGTCTTTTATGCTCAAGAACTGTTTTTCCTGTGTCGAGTAATATTTACTCTGTAACGGATGATGCTTTAATTACCACCCTTTTTTGTGTTCTAGATATTACTATGATATGGTAATAGTGTTTATTGTAAGTTTGTATTATATTCCCAGAGACGTACGAAATGTTGATAACACCATTTTACGTTCAAAACGAAAGCGAAACTAGGGGAATTTTTTCTTTGGATCAGTTCATGGTTTAACGTAAACATGTTTGCACGAGAAGGTCTCTTAGTGTCACAGTAAGTTACTGCTACATTTTTCTACCCAGAATTTGGCAGGGTTGAACTTCCCTTGACTGTTTCGGTCATGAAATGAAATATATCGTTTTGAATTTTCAGTCTTATCGTTAGTTTTGCTCTTGGTTATTGATTGTACTGAAATCTAGAAACGACATTTTTACCGTGTCTGCTAGGATATGAAACAAAATGCGCCCATAAGCTCTTTTTTCCCCCTCTAAATTTTTGAAGTGTCTCCAGTAATAGTTTATGCTTAAGCACTTGAAGTTTGTCATTGTTACATGTAATTTACATTCACTCTGTAACCGATGATCAATCACTCGTTGTGGTATAAAAGTCGAAGATTATTTAGAATCCTTACAAAGTGTATGTTTGTATCTATATGATAGCGCTATAACTTGTTAATCATAGCGTACATGTATACGTATATATAGCGACGTATGGGTCTACGTAGCGCTGATACGTGCCCAGAGCCTACGAACTGTTGATAACACCTTATGATCATTTAGGTTCAAAACGAAAGCAAAACTATGGGGATATATGTTCCTAGTGTAAAGTAAATATGTTTTACATGAGGCTTTCCAACAGTCAAGGTTAAGATACTGTTACATTTTTACTTTCTGTTCCTGTCAATATAAATCAATGTGTTATCAACAGAACCAGCTACAAAGAGGATAGTCGTGACTTGATGAAGATCAGGTGTAACGGTGAGTGAGATAAAACTTTGCCATTTAGAAAGCAGGATTTTAGGACATATATGAAAATAATTCATCAAACAATTGAAAGATAATTCATTTTGATAATTAACCTTTGAATATTAACAGGATAACAGGGCACTTAACTTACCTAATATATTGTCACTGGTATGTCAAACAAGGTTGTGACGGTGCATTAAATGATGAGGTTACACTCAGATCAGATGTCAAACCTTTTGTGTCTCACTTTCATTTTAATGTAAAGTGATGCTTTTCTTTTGGTCAGTTTAATTTAGAAAGTAACAAGCGTTTATTCTCTTTTTCCCTTACAAGCAATGTCCCTTCAGACTTAATAAAATGTTTGTAGTGAATTCACAGTAGTGTGTCTGTAAATATCTTACCGACCCCATTAAAATAGCCATAATACAGTAAAATGGACTATGCCATCCTTTGAGTTGATTAAATCGGGCACAAAGGATGGGCTAATGCAAAATGATGTAACATGATTTACGAAACTGATCTGAGGAACATGTATATATTCATAGCATAGTTATAAAATGATTTTATCATTTGAGTGACAGTATTCACACGCACTCCCTGGTTCCGAATGACTGTATCCAACGCACTCTCCGTCATTCGGATATCAATCGTCACTTAACATAAATGAACTTTCTTGTGAAAATATTATTAAGACGTTCTTCCATTGATATTGTCTTTTTCCAAATGAATTAAGACTAAATGAGGGAGGACGATTTTGGTAAGTAGAAAACAGAAATTTAGAGGTAAAGTAATGTTTGTTTGATTTGCAGAAAGTACCACAGCTATGTTTCACCGTAGTAATTATAATTAGACCATGCTCTCAGTTGAGACCCTTATAGCTGGTAAGTATTTAGATACCCACTATGTAACTTTTATCTAGACTCAAAAAAATATCACGATATTGTATTCTACATCATGGAGCTCTATTTAGATTTAGCTCGGACATTGAAGGTTATGTAATGAATATATCAATTTCATCCGCCAGTCATTCCCGTTTAGTCTGATGTTTTAACTGTAAACGAAATAACGATTTTCACCTTTCTTTCTTTATTATATGACAGGATGTGAAACTAAATGCGCTTAAAAGGTTATTTTTATTTTCATTTTTATTTTTGTAACTTCCCAAGTCAAAGTTTGTGGTCAGGCACATACACTTTGTCAAGTTATAACCGTTCTGTAACAGACCATCATTTATCACTGTGGTATTACTTCCTGATGATTTGGATACATACAGCGTTGTTGTAACATTATTGTAACAATGTATATTTTATCAGTGTTCTGTAGAGACGTATGTGTATACAAACCTGTATCAGTAACACTGCCAGGTGCCGCACGTAATATCGATAAAAGCTTATTCAAAAACGAAAGCGAAACTATTAGAAGTTTTAGTGGGCTCAGTTCAGGGTTAAAAGTAAACATGTTTTACGAGAAGTTCTCCAAAAGTCACGAATAAGACGATGCTTTATTTTAGGTTTATACATTGATTGTCACTGCAAGTTTACAATAGATTTCAGTCACTGTGCATTAACTACATGTATATCCTCCTGTCTGTAGGATAAATACTTTCAGTATTTTGCCTTAGTGCGCCAGCATAAGTTAATGACAATAATGTGATAAATAATCCTATCAAGAATTCTTGTACTGCTAATGAATCCCCTCATCCCCAAAAAAGTGAAAGAATTCGGGAATTGTTAAGGAAACTTTGAATATTGTAAATGAGAAAAGAATTACGTGTTAGTTAATAGAGCAATCAAATTAAACAATCCCGTTTTGTTTTTCTTTATAGCGCCTGCCACACTCATGGTGTCAACACATGTGCAGCAGGAGAACATTGTGATCGAGAGAACCTTTAGTATCTGATAGGTCATTTAAATAACCAGAATGGCTCTCGCGAGGTCGGATCGCACCTTTTCTGTCGGGCGCTTGAAATCGTTGTTGGATGAGAGCTGTAGCAACAAAAAAGTACTGGATACCCTTGTATCCCATGGGCGATCCCGGGCTTTAGTGTCATTTGATACATCCGACTTACCTCCTGCCGACACCATCTGTTGGCTAGCAGTCATTGCTAAGGCCGTCCAATGTGTGACGGACAAAGCAAAGGTGATAGACCTTCTCACCATGGTGCTTGGAACCAGACTCTTCACAAGGGAGATAACCAACACATTGTCAATGTTTGCAAGCAACACGAGTGAAGACGATGTCATACAATTCATTCAGAATTTAGTCGAAGTAGTTAGTCAACTTTTTCTACGCTTCCCACACTCCTTCACCGACGTTTTTGGACATATTGTGATAATGGAGAAGAGAATTGAGGAAATGATTCTAACCACAAAAGGTAAGAAAAGACAGAAAATACAGTCATTATCGGATGTGGTTTCAAGTTTAAAAGAAACTGCATTGAAAAGGATGACTGGTTACGACAGAGGTAAGGCCAAATCAGAATGTCTGCCACCGCCCGAGGATTTTCGTACTATTCCGGTATTACCAAGAACATCAGACATATTTGTGAATTATCGTGGAGTGTATCTTCGAAAGAACAAAGCTTCCGGTGGGTACGAAAACCTAGAACATTATCTAGATGTACAGTTTCGTTTGTACCGAGAAGACTGCATAAGCCCTTTAAGAGACGGTGTCAATGAATATATAACAGCTGTGAGTTCAGGAAATAACATTGGTCGACTTCAAGACGGAAAGCTGTATAAGAAAGTTGTCGCCGTATCCAAGAAACCGACCATAGAAGGAGAGCAGTATGTGATTAAGCTGGATAAAGACCAGTCCAGCCGAATCAACTGGATGTCAAGTCGAAGGCTGATCTACGGTTCGCTGGTATGTCTCTCTGTCGATAACTTTCGCAACATGCATTTTGCAGTAGTTTCAGAATCAGATCGCAAGGATCTTCAAAAAGATCGCAAATTTTCAGTTGTCTGTCCCTGCAATGACATACTACCTCTTGAGACAAAAATGACAATGGTGGAATCATCTGCATACTTCGAAGCCTACCGACACGTGCTGGCTGGACTACAGAACATAAAGGAGGGCGAACTTCCATTTGAGAAATATATAGTTAAGTGTAGGAAAGACGTTGATCCGCCATTATATGTGATGAACACATCAGCAGAATATGATTTGCAACCCATTCTTTCCGGTCAACCAATTTATAATTCAAAAGAGAAAGCCACATATTATAAGCGATTTGCCGGGGAAACAGATGGTGAAAACAAAGACTCGGGTAAGCAGCATAATGTCAAAATCCTGCAACCGATATATACATGGCCAACAGCCGAGGAACTCTGCTTAGATCAATCTCAACTTGAAGCATTTCACGCTGCTCTCACACAGGAGCTTGTCCTAATACAAGGCCCACCAGGAACAGGTAAAACACACGTCGGTCTTAAGATCGCCAAAACTCTCCTTCATAACAAGTCTACCTGGGAAACACCCGAGACGAAAAACAACAGAATACGGGATAAGAGGAAGTGTCCAATGCTGGTGGTATGTTTTACAAATCACGCTCTGGATCAGTTCATGGAAGGCATCGTGAACTTCCTTGATCCGAAGGCAAAACTTTCATGGCGAAATGACATCGTTCGCGTCGGAGGGAGAAGTGATAACGCTGCAGTAGAACAGTTTTCACTAAAGAATCGTAGACGTTCCTTTGGAAGAGGAGGAAGGGTTGATGAAAATAGATACTTCCGTTCCTTGCAGAGACTACAGCAACAAATTGCAGACACTAAATACCGACTCAGAAACTTACATTCAGTCATACTGAAGTTAACTTTCCTGAAACCCATAATGTCCGGACGAAATTGCAAAGCCTTAGACAAAGAAAACATATTTTTTGAATGGTTAGGTGCTGATGAAATGAGTTGGATGCAAAAAGCTGAAATAGCATATTACTCAGAGCTTCAGACATTGTATTCCGGACATGCGGGACTAAAAACAAGGGAAACACAAAACCAACAAGAGTTGCTGCACGTCAAGACAGATGCAGAGATATTGGAAGACGACCGAAGAATCGAGGACGATACTCTGGCTAGCCTTGAAGCTGACAAAGACATCGGTCTGGATGTCAGGATTGCAATTTCAAATATGTTGCATGACGATTCAGATGTTTGTAAAACATTACAGATGGACGATCTTTTTAAAGCGGTACTAAGACAAGAAGCGATGAAGACGTTTACCAGGCTTACATCCCACGATACAATGACTGACTGGGAGGCAGCCGGTTGTTCAAGCCTTTCGAATTTGAACAATCTTACCCTTGATAACAGATGGCGGCTATACAGATATTGGGTAAGGAAATACAAAGCATCACAAGAGGACGCACTTCTTCAGTTAGAACAGGAACTCTCACAAGTTCTAAAGGATTATCAAAAAGAAAAAAAATGTGTAGACGCAATGGTTTTGAAGACTGCAACGGTAATAGCAATGACAACAACTGGGGCAGCACGTTACCAGGACGTTCTGAAAGAAATCGGGCCAAGGATTGTTATTATCGAGGAGGCTGCCGAGGTGTTGGAGACACATATCATCACCGCCCTCAGTCCGAGGTGTGAACATCTCATTCTGATCGGTGATCACAAGCAATTGGAACCAAAACCATCTGTTTACAGATTGGAACAGAAATATAATCTGGGCCTTTCTATGTTTGAAAGATTGTTAAATAATGGCATAGAAAATCATTGCCTGCAACGACAGCACAGGATGAGGCCAGACATTTCCAGACTTGTACGTGACATATATCCTACGTTAGAAGACAGCGAGAATGTTTTCAAATATGAACATGTGATGGGCGTCGAAAAAGATGTCTTCTTTATCAACCACAACAGATCAGAGGATTATGGAGGAGACACAAGAAGCTACTCCAACAAACATGAAGCTGGCTATGTTGTTGCACTCTGCAGATACCTATTGAAGCAGGGATACGCTCCAAACCAGATTACAATCCTTGCAGCCTATTCAGGACAGATGCTCTGCATTAGAAATTTGATGCCAAGAAACGAATTTGAAGGAGTGCGGGCAGTTGCCATAGACAATTTCCAGGGAGAGGAAACTGACATAATACTCCTTTCACTAGTTAGGAGTAACAAAACAGGTAATATTGGATTCTTGAAAAAAGAAAACAGAATTTGTGTAGCACTTTCAAGAGCTAAGAAAGGATTATATGTCATTGGGGATTTTTCCATATTAGAGGCAGGATGTCATCTTTGGGCACAAGTCACAAAGAAAACGAAATTATTTGATCAGTTTGGAAATGCTCTTCCCCTTGTCTGTCAAAATCATCCACAAACCCGTACTCTAGTGACAGATGCTGAGGACTTCAACAGATCACCAGATGGAGGTTGTGATCGAAAATGTGACTTCCGACTTTGCTGTGGACACGTGTGCAGACTTTTCTGTCATCCAAAGGATAAAGAACATATCGACTACAAATGCAAAGAGACGTGCAACAAGGCTTGTTCCAATGATCATCAATGTAGGAAAAAATGTCACTTTGAAGAGGAATGTAAATGTCCTATACTGATGAAAAAAGATCTCCCGTGTGGACACAAAGCGACTATGAAATGCCATATACATCCCGAAGATCACAAATGTACAGTGAATGTAGAAAAAACACTTCCTTGTGGACATGTGTTAACATTGCAATGCAACAGCAAACCAGAAAGCATTTTGTGTAAAGAATTTGTCAACAGAACTTTAGGACGATGTGGCCACGATGCAATTATGGAGTGTTCCGTTAATCCAGACACATTCAAGTGTCGAATCTTGGTTACACACACCCTTGAAAGGTGTGTTCATGAGGTGACATTGGAATGTCATGTGGACGCAACAGCTTATCAATGTAAACGAATCGTTACACGAGAGCTACATGCCTGTGAACACACAGCAGAACTAGAATGTTGGATAAATTCAGCACACCACGAATGCACAGTCATGTTACACAAGTTTCGAGAAGATTGTGGACACAGTTTTGACGTCGTATGTAGCAAGTACTCGCCGTCTTATGAAAGTGACACCTGTTGCAGTACGATCACCTCAAAACGTTTTTCGAAATGCCAACATTCGGTGGATGTTGCTTGCCACATAGACATAAAGAACATCAAATGCAAAGCTATCGTTAAAAAACAATGGGATTGTCAACATTCAGCTGAGCTAGAGTGCTGTACCTCAGAAGAAGCAAATTGCAAACAAAAGTGTTTACAAAAGTGTACGCGTGGACACATATGCTACAGAAAGTGCCATTACCCCGAGCAGTGCACTTGCAAACGTTGGGTGGACAAAACAATACCAAATTGTTGTCACATTCAGAAAGTGGAATGTCACAAAGATCCAGGTAGTGTAGACTGCACTGAAATTGTCATTAAAGAACTGCCCCACTGTGCACATATAAAGAAGATGCCATGTCATGAAGACCCAAGTACAATTGTCTGCGTTCAGATGGTCAACAAAGCTTTAATTCCTTGTGGTCATATGAAAGAACTTGAATGTTCCTCAGATGTTTCGATGATAAAATGCATAGAGATCGTTTCTAAACGCATTGAGTTGTGTGGACACTCACAAGACATGGCGTGCTCAATGGATCCTAGCAGCTGTAAGTGTACTTCACTGGTCAACAAAGTCCTTCCTCAATGTGGACATATCAGTAAATTAGAATGTTCCGCTGACCCAGAACATCATCTGTGCGACGAAATCGTAAGCAAAAAACTTCCTTGTGACCACGAGATCAAAATGGAATGTTGCAAATCACCAAGCACATCAACTCGCTGTCAGGTTATGGTGCGAATGTCCAGACCAGCATGTAGTCATAAGGTAGATATTGAATGCTCAAAGAAAGCCAGTATTGACAAGAAGAAATGCAACAAGCTTACACAACAGCAACTAGCGTGTGGACATGACTGCTCTGTAGAATGTTGGAAGTCAGTCAATCAGCAGCCGTGTCAGCAGAAATGTTCAGCAACTCTTTCATGTGGACATAAGTGTGGAGGAAAATGTAGAAACTGTTCAGTAAACATGTTCCATGAGCCTTGTAAAAAATCCTGTAACAAAATTCTTATATGTGGGCACTCTTGTAACAGTACAAAGTGCGGTTCATGTCGATCATGTAACAGTCAGTGTAAAAACTACTGTCCACATCGACATTGCACACATGCTTGTGGAAGTGAGTGTCGTCCATGTCATGAGAAGTGTTCGCTTAAATGTCCGCATCACCAGTGTTCTCGGCTGTGTTTCGAGCAGTGCGATCGACCTCGATGTGATCGTCCCTGTCCTCTGCTTCTCGACTGTCAACATCGATGCTTGGGTTTTTGTGGTGACCCTTGCCCCGAGTCCTGCATCAAGTGCAAAACTAAACACATACAGAAGGTCTTCTGTCACACGCCGCCGTCAGAGGATACACGTTTAGTTCGATTAACTGACTGCAGACATGAATTCGAATCTAATTATTTAGACGAGATCGTGGACGGAAAAACAAACGCATTAGACATTTTTAGGTGTCCGAAATGCAAAGAAATCGTTCGATGGCATCCGCGATATGCTAATGTACTGAAAATTCAATGGGAAGCAATAGAATCTGTCAAAACTTTTCTAAACATGCATGTGAGCTTACCCAGAATATCATTTCCAAAAGAGACGGAAGATATTGCTAAAGCAGCCATGTATATAACGAGATTCCGAACCTACTTATACATACAAGAAAAACTACACAACGGAACGACTGATGTCAGGTTACTCAATCAATGGGCTATATCATATTCACAAATGTTAACAAAGTTGTTATACAGTTCACAGCAGACTATAGACTTGACTCCACAACAAGTAGGTTGTATCAATCGGAACCTGTGTAAGCTTTCAGCGGTTTGGCTTCTGCTTATCAGCAGCCACTGGGAAAACAGATCTGCTTCTTGTGAACTTAAGGTGGATACCAGGACATCTGGACGAATCTCGGATGGCAAACGGATCGAATATATAACAGAGGAACACAAGACAGTAAATGATGCTGAGAGCTTTATCAGGAAAGCGCACACGTTCACAACATCAAACCTACACAAAGTGCGGAAAATGCTTGAGCCCCTTTTGACAAATGCGTCGGAGGCAATCGTTGCTTTTGATTTCCCAGTCCTGGTAGCTGTCGGTGTGCACAGGGACGACTGGACTATTTGTGACAAAGGTAAATCAATTGCGTCAAAACTAAACATTTATCATGGCTTATGCAATAAAACCATAAACATATAATCTACTTCAAAATAGAATATCATAGCATAAACTTTAAGGTACATGATTATTATACAATGCGAAAACCCGTGTAGAAATGCAATGTCATTTTATCAAACCCACATACTGATCATATGTTCTATATATGTGTTATACTATATATAATTTCAAAAAACAAAACAGAATAAAGCATTCTGACATTTACAAATTGTGTAAGAAAATTAACCTTTTCTTTTGAAGGTCACTTCAGACCATCAAATATCTGGAGCAAGACTTGTTCGGAGTGTTCCAGTGAAAACCTTATAAAGCAGGTAAATTGTTTTCCGAATTTTTCTAGATCTGTAAATATGAAATAAGTTCTTACATTTTTCCATAATCTTATATGTAATTTCAAAACAAAACGATAGGTTATTGGTATGTGTTGTCTTTGAAGCACGGCCTGGACGTTGGAGGTGCGTGTGGAGGAGATGAATACGGAACGGGTCAAGGAGGACGACATGGTCGAGGGAGAGGTCAAAGCCGGTTCAATGAAGGAAGCAAACGAGACCGTGGTAGAGGTTCACGGGGGCGTTGCAGGGATCGAGGACTGGAACGTTCAAGTGGATTCAGAACAGACTGCAGGAAACTGGAGGACACGAGGAAAAAGAATATTCTAGAAAACAGTGGGCAAAGCAGAGAAAAAGGTGACAAAAAGACTGGGAGAGAATGTTGTGGCGAGATTGTCGAAGGGAATGGGAAAATGCGTGGCAGGGAAGTGGAACAGCACAACAAAATAAATGAAAAAGTGACTGATAGAGAAAATAAAATAGGGTGTGGTAGAGGAGAAACAGACGTGGGAAGCAGAGGAGGACTTAGCAGAGGTGGTGGTAGACAACGTGGCGGAGGGAGCAAAAGAGGGAGAGGTAAAGAGATTGGAAAAGAAAATGGTAAGAGGAGTTTAGAAAGGCATGGCAGAGGGACTGTAGAACAGCAAGACGAGAGTAGTAAAAGATTGCGTGGTGATGAGAATGTAGGGGGAAATTATAAAGGACGTGACAGAGACCGAGACAGTGGTAGCGGGGGCAAAGGAGGAAGAAGAAAAGAGTGTTGTGAAGAGAGCGAAGGAAGTCGCCATGGAAATATTAAAGGAATGAGCGGTAGGGAATTTGAAGGAGTGCCTAGTAGAGAAGTACCTGACGGAAAAAGAAGGGGTCGTGATGGTGAGCTTGGTGGCGAGCGTGGTGGCGGTTATAGTGACAATGGCGGTGGTGGAGGAAGTAAAGGAAAAGGTGTTGAAAAGAATAAAAGAGGGCGGGGTAGAGGAGAACATAGTGAGGGAGGTAGGGGAGGTCCTTATAGTGGGCATAGAGGAGGACGTGGTAGGGGAAGTAGAGGTGGGCGTGGCAGAGGCAGTAAAGTAGAGAGTGGAGCAGAAGGTGGAAAAGTAGATGAAGATGGGAGTTGTGTATGGAATGAAGTTGAGCGTGGTGGAGGTCGTGGAAGGGGGCGTGGCAGGGGAAGTAGAGGTGGGCGTGGCGGAGGAAATAGAGGAGGGCGTAGTGGAGGGAATGGTTGAGTAAGATGTGTGAAAAAAGTACATACTAGTTTTGCATGGGAAATGGTCTTCAGATAAATATATTGACCAGAATGTATCTAACCGAAAATCATTCGTGCTTTCATTAACAATATAATGTAGCATGTGTTGAGCGAACTGATGATCACAATAACATAAAGTTGTGTTTCATATCTTAACAACCATTACACAAGGTCATACATGGCCACAGTGAAGGTCATACAGTGCCACAGTGAAAATGACGAACATCGATGTCCAGACCTGGTCCTTATTAAGGATAAAGTGAAGTTTAGTAGAAGTTGACTTTGTAAACCCTGTGTGTTTCCATGTCCAGTTTGGATTAATACACATAATTTAACTGTATCCACCAAAACTTATAAATGTTTGACAGTACAGTAATGTTTACATATACAACACACGCGTCATTGCCAGTATAGAATAGGTGTGTTGGCGTAGTTAACGCTGATTGTTTGTCTGAAATGAGTTAATTAAGTTTACAATAAATTGTTTTTGAGTAAAGTTTGAGCTGATGTAATCCATCGCAAATGTTTCCCAGTAAACTAAGAACTAAGAGTATTTATGTACTAGTGTTCAGTATGTTTCATCAACGGTAACAATTTAGATTTTTGCAGTATTTAGCGTTAGCCTATGTAGTTAAACTTAACCCTGCTTTTTTAATGTAATATATCAAATGACTCCCATGCCCATGCGTGTCTACCATGAGTTTCAGTTTACCTAGCTAATACAGGTAAGTCCCTACAGAGTGCGAGATGACCTAGCTAACAATAAGTGTTTTCAGGTAAATTGAAATTTGAGCAGATTATAACTGGATGGGACTAATTAAGTATGAAATTTATTGACCCAGCATAGTATATAGTACATGTACATATTTACCTAATTTACCCCATGTTTTACCAATAATAGTTATATTATCGTTAACCTTGTTAATGTGTTTTCTAGAGAAAACGTTTTTGATGACCTAGTTATAACTAGTGTGGTATATATATCAGCTGACGTGGTAACACCTTGTGGTTCCCAGCATAGTGTTGCCTTATCTAATTACCCACAAGTGTCTCTGAGTATAGTACGGGATGACATACATGTACGTAGGTAGTTTTAAGAATGGGTTGACCTGGTTTGTTCGGAGTGTTTCTGAATCTGATCGACTCCAGGTGTGTTCCGGTATAATACGAGTGGATGATATTAATGCCAAACGTTTTCCAATATAGCATGAGGCGACCTCTTTTAAAGGTCGAGTGTATCATAGTAAATGTTGTGCTAACCTACATGTAGTTATACTAACTCCAAATGTTTCAAAGTAATGGGATAGCCATTTTCAGTATGCTTTAAATTGATCTATAACTAATGTTGACCTAGTTTACCCAAACGGTTTCTAATTATAGTAAGTATTGACCTCATTAATCCCGACTACTTCCCATTAGAGATTGTGTGGGTTTAAATGTAGTGACGAGTAATACAGAGAATTTCCCTGTATTATTTGTGTTATACTTTCCTGTATGGTTGGTATCATGTCGTTTGGAATGATACTGAGTATTTCCCTGTATATAGTTTGTGTTATACTTCTTTGTATGATTGGTGTCATGAAGTGACGAGTGATACCGACTATTTCCCTATATACATTTATTTTGTGCTATAGTTCCTTGTCTAGTTTGTGTTATACTTTCCTGTTTATATTTTGTGTTATATTTTCTTGTATGGTTGGTATAGTGTAGTTATGAATGATACTGAGTTTTCCCTTGTATATAGTTTGTGTTATATTTTCCTGTATGATTGGTATAATGCAGTTACAAAGGATACCAATATTGTCCTGATTATACTGTGTTCTATTCAACAGTGTGGTTGGTATCATGTAGCTACAGATGATACTGAGTATTTCCCTGTATAGTTTGTGTTATATTTTCCTGTATGGTTTGTTTTATAATTTTGTGTATTCTTGAATATGTATCATGTCGTTAAGAGTAATACCGAGTATTTTCCTGTTGATAGCTTGTGTCGTATTATTCCGTACGGTTGGTATCACGTAGTGACGATTATACTGAGTATTTCCCTGTATGTTAGTATCACGTAGTGACGTGTATACTGAGGATTTCCCTGTATGTTGGTATCACGTAGTGACGATTATAATGAGTATTTCCCTGTATGTTTGTATCACGTAGTGACGATTATACTGAGTATTTCCCTGTATGTTTGTATCACGTAGTGACGATTATACTGAGTATTTCCCTGTATGTTTGTATCACGTAGTGACGATTATACTGAGTATTTCCCTGTATGTTGGTATCACGTAGTGACGTGTATACTGAGTATTTCCCTGTATGTTGGTATCGCGTAGTGACGATTATAATGAATATTTCCCTGTATATATTGTGTTATATTTTCCTGTATGTTGGTATCACGTAGTGACTATTATACTGAGTATTTCCCTGGATGTTAGTATCACGTAGTGACTATTATACTGAGTATTTCTCTGTATGTTGGTATCGCGTAGTGACGATTATCCTGAGTATTTCCCTGTGTGTTTGTATCTCGTAGTGACGATTATAATGAATATTTCCCTGTATGTTGGTAACACGTAGTGACAATTATAATGAGTAGTTCCCTGTATGTTTGTATCTCGTAGTGACGATTATTCTGAGTATTTCCCTGTGTGTTTGTATCTCGTAGTGACGATTATAATGAGAATTTCCCTGTATGTTGGTATCACGCAGTGACGATTATACTGAGAATTTCCCTGTATGTTGGTAACACGTAGTGACAATTATAATGAGTATTTCACTGTATGTTTGTATCACGTAGCGACGATTATACTGAGAATTTCCCTGTATGTTTGTATCACGTAGGGACGATTATACTGAGTATTTCCCTGTATGTTTGTATCACGTAGTGACGATTATAATGAGTATTTCCCTGTATGTTGGTATCACGTAGTGACAATTATAATGAGTATTTCCCTGTATGTTTGTATCACGTAGTGACGATTATAATGAGTATTTCCCTGTATGTTGGTATCACGTAGTGACGATTATACTGAGTATTTCCATGTATGTTGGTATCGCGTAGTGACGATTATACTGAGTATTTCCCTGTATAGTTTGCGCTATAAGTTCCTTTATGGTTGGAATCATGTAGCTACAGATGCTACCGAGAATTTCCGTGTATAGTTTGTGTTATATTTCCTGTATGGTTTGTATCAAGTAGTGACGATAATACCGAATATTTCCCTGTATATATTGTGTTATATTTCCTGTATGTTGATATCGTGTTGCGACGATAATACCGATTATTTCCCTGTATATATTGTGTTATATTTTCCTGTATGTTGGTATCGTGTAGTGACGATAATACCGAATATTTCCCTGTATATATTGTTACTTTTTCCTGTGTGGTCGGTATCATGTTTTTGCGAGTGATACCGAAAATGTCCCTGTATACATCTGTATATGCACTGGTCATTCAGAGCTTTACTAGCCAGGGAGAGCCATACCTTAAACCCAAGGTGGCTGTGGCTCTGTAAAACATCAAGAATCATAACAAAATGTTCTGGTTACACATTTTACCGGTATGTAAATGCAAAGTCAATGGCCTTGTGACCGTGATCATAAATTGTTGATAAAGTCATATTTCGTAACATTTAGTGTTATAAAAACAAGATGTTTTGTTAACATTATAGAATTGCATGTTCATTTGCGATTCATATAGTATTATGTCTATCTCATTATAACTCCACATAAATTATAAAAATGACATATATCATCTTTAATTAATTTATCAATCCAGATCACTTAACGTTCGTCTTCTTATTCACAATATTCTAAAATATATTACTGAGGCATTTCACTTTAATTTTACTAGGGATTTAGTGGTTTCGCGTTGCAACATCCATCTTGATTCTTGTGTGTCTTTAAGTAGGATTAACATGAGGTTGACATTTTGGGTGACCATACAATCTATAAGGTATCGTGGTGAAACTTAAGCACGGGTGTTTCCAGGGAAATTTTGAGTTGACCAATGTAAACTTGCCCAAAATGTTTTAATGATATTGGTTGACCTAGTTAACCATTAACGATTCCAAGTATATTCCGATATATATTACACAATGTCATTCATCTGATTAATCCCGAGTGTTTCCCAGAATTATTATCTTTGGTACGAGTGATAATAATCAGTGTTTCCAGCTTAAGTTTATGTTGATCTAAGATAAATACATTAATTAATCATAAATATGTTTTTTTATCAAATTGATTTTTTTAATTTTATTTCTTAGGTAAAAACATTTATGTATATTGTTCAATATTGTGAAAACTTTGTGTATCATTTGGATATGAGGACATTAAAAATCTCCTAAGCAAATAAATAAAGTTGATCATTGCTAACGTTTTCAAGATAGCCACTAGGATGAAAACATTAGCAATGATTAGTTATATTTGCTTCGTTATTTTATATGGCAAAATATCTAAACGATTGTATATATATAAATACTAGACAGATCTTTAAAAGAGATCTAGCTCCTGTGGAATTGGCAAAATTATTTGCACTTAAATGTAAAAAAAATATATTTGTGGAAACAATTCTGATTACATCTGGTAAGCCGTTGTTTTTTGACAAATAAAAAAGAGTTCGTAACTGAAAAAGTCGAGCATGTAAACAGTTAGGATTGTAGCAGCTTAGGGTAGGACAAACAGTTAGGATTGTAGCAGCTTGGGGTAGGACAAACTTTAAGAAACTTAATTGTATATGAGCTCTACTCATGTATAGAACATGTATTAATTGTACTAGTTAAGTATCCACGTCTGAGTAACACTTAAGCTGCTAACAAGATTAGCCAGCAAATTTTTCAAAACAAATTCTTTTGGCATGGGAAATCGGGTTGGGTTTTGGAAGGGACTGGAGTTTTTCAAAGTCCAAATATTTTCATTTTTAGCTCATATGCCCGAAGGCACGGTGTCCTTCCGTCAACTTGTTTAAACGACTTCTTCTGTAGGTCCGGGGGTCAAATAACTCTAAACCTTCAACTGCTTCTCCCTTTTAGGCCTCTTGTTTTTGAAAGCATGTATTTTTCAAAGGTTTCCTTTATTTGCTTGCCATCTGTTTCCTTTACCCCCAGTGCATTAACCATGTATTGTTTACACATGTCCAGTACATGCAATATATTTTTCTTTTAAAATCAAGTCTCAGATTCATGAGTGAAATGAAGAAATATTATTTTGAGTTACAAAATATTTTGACATGTAGCATTAAGTACTATATTTACAATTGTATACCTTATATAAAAAAATACATCCATGTTTGTATACTGTGAATCAGTAAAAATAATATTTTGTAACATGAATCTATACCAGTATGTAAACAGTTTATCAGTAATTATATATATACAAATTCATACAATGTATATAAAATAAATACATGTACAGTGTATCAGTATATTTTATACATACAATGTATATAAAATAAATACATGTACAGTGTATAAGTATATCATATACATACAATGTATATAAAATAAATACATGTACAGTGTATCAGTATATTATATACATACAATGTATATAAAATACATACATGTACATTGTATCAGTATAAAATATGTGTTATATAAATATATACCAGTATGTATACAGTTTATCAGTAATTATATCCATACAATGTATATAAAATGAATACATACACAGGGTATCGGTATGCATACATTATATACAAAAAATACATAAACATTGTATCAGTATATAACATGTTCAATGTGTGACTTCCCATTTCATAACATTTTTGTGTCGCCTGCGAAAAGCTGGTGACACATAGGTATTGCTATATCCACGTCGGTGTCATCGGTGTCGTCTGCACAGAGGTTTTCGTGCGATAAATTGAGTTTCATTGGGCTGATCAAACTCAAACTTCATGCAGTGCTTCCTTACAAACAGTGCTTGCTTGGGATTGCTTTTCAGGTCCGAAGGTCAAAGGTCAAGGGCACTGTTACTATAAATAGATAGCAAGTTCTTTAAAACTCAGAGTATTCTTCCCAGAATAACAGATTATATAACAAAATGATGCCATCCAAAAACATAATCTATGATTATTGCTTACTTTTAACATTATTTCGTGAAATGAAAAGTGTATCTATTTCTTCGTAATCTCCCTGCTTCCTGCGCAGGCGACACATCCACTTCCGTGGAATTCTTGTTATGATATGAGCTTAATTTTCATGAGTGAAATGTTACACATTGAATTTAAATAAAAATGTCACATTTTTTTACGTTATCACATTTATTCATGTGATGTTGTAACAGGAGATATTGTTTTAAGAATTGCATTATCGTTATGCTAGACAGAAACTTCAGTCTCTAAAAATAGTAATTTCGTATTAAAAATTCATGTTTGATGATTTGACTTTCTGCCATTCTAGAAACTGAGAGGATTTCTTACTCAAAACAAGAGAAATACATTCCAGTTTGATGCTTGGCTTAAATTGTTTTCATTGAAATCACACAATTCAAAATTTGAAAAAATAAAATTGAAAAATTAATCCATTTTAGTCATTTATTATTATCCATTATTTCAGTCTTAACAAAACAGGCACTCTGGCAACCAGATATACACATTTCACATACAGTCAATGGACATGATTTTACGATCGACACAAAGGTTGTTATCATACATATCGGAATGTAGAACTGTATATAGACATGTTTACATCCCTTCCATTTAGAATTTTCATAAACCTTTCAGAAGAATACCAAGGAATATTCAGATATCAAGCAAATTGCAAAATATTCAGTTAGAAGCATGTAAAATTTTAAACAATTACACTTCAAACATAAGAACATACAGTCCACTCACTGTGCTGTTATCAATTTCAGACCATGGTGGCCATTTCGAATTTCTAGCCGGATAATTACAAAAACAAAACCAGAAACTTTTATGTCAATTTTGGTTTAAATTAATCTTTGGGAGTTCAGAAGCAACAATTTATGGAAAATGTATCATCTAATCAGATTATAGGATGGTTAACCTAATAGCATCCTAGTTAAGACATTTAGTAAACCTGGAGCATGTTAGGAATTACGACCATGATAATTCATAGCAACTTTCACCATTGTGTCACCCTGTTAGAATACTAGCAGCTTCCTACCGACTCGGCTAGGGAGAATTTCTCTTTAGGCCATTTGGTAGAGCGTAAGACAAGTAAACCAGAAGTCCCGGGTTCAACTACTAGTAAAGGCATAGAGAAAATAATAACTTTTGAATTGACAAAAAATACAAACTTTTCCCCTTCCTCTGCTCTGTTAAAAGGGGGAGGGACAAAACTTTCACTAATATTATATATTAAATTGTATTAGCATCCTTGTCCCAGGGATGCTTCTTCTAAAATTAAGCAAAATTCTTCATTCATATTGAAGGAACAGACACCCTTCATTTATACTTCATTTAATCCCCCTGACACAGAAAGGCTTCAATCATAATTGGATTAAAATCCTTACATATCTTAGGCCTATTCTTGTACAGATTATCCCTTTTCCCCTCTCTGGCCCTTCCCCTCTGCATCCAAGGTGCCACACCCTTCATTCATAAATCATATGACCCCATACAATCTTCTCAAAATCCCTTCAGCAATTTTGCACTAAAACTTAACAGACATGCAGAAGGTCTTTGACCACTAACAATGTGCCATATCGTAAACACACAAACAATTTGTGCCAGGACATATCATACCTGAGAAGTTAAACATTGCCTCAGGTTAGTAGGCTAACATAGTGAAGTAAAACTGATTCGTTTCTGAGAGTAGAACTAAGCTAGGAAAGTAGATTTACACTGCATAGATTGGACATAAAATCATAAACAGCTCTCTATAACGGGAAACGTACACACGGTCAAAACTGTTGCCCTTCACCAGTAAAACCCACATTCACCCAGTGTTAATTTCATCCTTGACGTTTGCCTTCCATGTTTATCACGTTGTTGACTATAGTTAGTGTTAATGATAAATTGCCTTAATTGTAGAGGGAAAAAAAGCAGAAGTTAATCGGAGGCGAAAATTTCCTTATATTGAGTATAGAGGTCAATGAGCAAAATTTATAAAGCCCCAACATTATCCCACCATATAGACAGGATCTGTAACCAATTACAATGGAATTTTTAATGATTTTTATAACTGTCTGTGCAATGATGACAAGCTGGAGATTCTTTTTATCATATGATTTACCCATAACTATGTCAGATAATACCGTTCGATAAAACATTAGGCAAAAAAATAAAATAAGCCGCCATAAATGCTTCTACTGCAAATTCCTGACGTCATCTCATTATACTATATGTAGTGATATGACAATGAGGTTTGTTACAAGTTACATAGAGAAAATGGATTACACTGAGTAAATGTCAGATATGACATGTGATTAAAAGAGTTTTACAACAGAAATATTGTCAACAATCTCATTTAAATGAGTACATCAAAATATTAACAAGACTAAACCCATCAACAGCTGTATCTTCTAAGAGCTGGGACTATACTCAGGGTTTAAATGAGAGGTATTTCTCATAATACTGAAAAAGGGTTCATGAAAACTATGCAGACATTCCTCCGTACACTAATTCACCAGCTAAGATACAGGTTTACTGGTCACAAAAAATAATGGCACCCAAAAAACAAGAAATATTTCCAGCAAGGTAATATATTACCAACTGGCACCCCTGCTTAATCTAAAAGATAATATAATTGTGTACTATCCCTCTCATTGTCAACAACAGTTTGTACAAATACATGGAGACATATTAAAAATGGCAAAATGGGACCAATGAAGTATGACCTATCCTGGGAACAATAGAGTATGACCTATCCTGGGACCAATGGAGTATGACCTATCCTGGGACCAATGAAGTATGACCTATCCTGGGACCAATGAAGTATGATCTATCCTGGGACCAATGGAGTATGATCTATCCTGGGACCAATGAAGTATGATCTATCCTGGGACCAATGGAGTATGACCTATCCTGGGACCAATGAAGTATGATCTATCCTGGGACCAATGAAGTATGATCTATCCTGGGACCAATGAAGTATGATCTATCCTGGGACCAATGAAGTATGATCTATCCTGGGACCAATGAAGTATGATCTATCCTGGGACCAATGAAGTATGATCTATCCTGGGACCAATGAAGTATGATCTATCCTGGGACCAATGAAGTATGATCTATCCTGGGACCAATGAAGTATGATCTATCCTGGGACCAATGAAGTATGATCTATCCATGGACCAAAGAAGTATGACCTATCCTGGGACAAATGGAGTATGACCTATCCTGGGACCAATGGAGTATGACCTATCCGGGGACCAATGGAGTATGACCTATCCTGGGACCAATGGAGTATGACCTATCCGGGGACTAATGAAGTATGATCTATCCGGGGACCAATGAAGTATGCCCTATCCGGGGACCAATGAAGTATGACCTATCCTGGGACAAATGAAGTATGACCTATCCTGGGACCAATGAAGTATGACCTATCCTGGGACCAATGAAGTATGACCTATCCTGGGACCAATGAAGTATGACCTATCCTGGGACCAATGAAGTATGACCTATCCTTGGACCAATGAAGTATGATCTATCCTGGGACCAATGAAGTATGATCTATCCTGGGACCAATAAAGTATGATCTATCCGGGGACCAATGAAGTATGACCTATCCTTGGACCAATGAAGTATGATCTATCCGGGGACCAATGGAGTATGACCTATCCATTTAGGTTTTGTTAAACATTTACAGAGACACCTACATACGGTGTAGAGGCCTCATACCAATACATGTACATGTAACAAACCGATTCAAGCCACGGTTGAATAAATGATATGCATATATGATAACCTAAATAAAAGTGCCTTTAACATTCTATCTGTATATATTATAATATAATTAAATTACATTTCAAAATTATTCTGAATTGTCATAATTTCTAAAAATAAAATGATACCTTGGTAATTTGCAAATCTTTTAGCAATAATTCAAAAGGCAATTTGACTTTTTATAATCTTTCCATAAAAAAGGAAATTTCACTTACATGCTCACATTTCTGTATGAATACTAAAAACTACACACCATGTGCGTTGTAACAAAAACTTATGTTCTCAGAGTTCATACAGTGTATATCGAGTATATACTGACATTATATGCCATAGTCATTGAAACACATCACAAACACAAACACATGTAATTTACCAGACTGTTATCTATCACATATATAACTGGCCATGGTTCCATGTCCGATAACTTTAATAAATAATTGTAATATAGCCTTTTAGCACTACAGTGGTAAATGAAGAACATTGTAACTAAAATGTTATATTTCATTATATATTCAAAATGTTCCTATAATGATAGTAGACATGACAATACCAATATACTTTGTAAATAAGCTAGACTTTTTTATGAGTTTCCGGCAAAGAAAATGTTCCCCAAAATCCCTGATTTCTATAGATGGCAATCAGAAATAACTTTGGAAATAGACAACAAATAAATGTCATCACAAATCATAACAAGAAATGTAGGCCAAATATTGCAATATTTCTTTATATGAAAACCTAATTCCAGAATACTTCGGCATATATTCGGTCTTTGCATATTGCAGAGTTATCTTCTCTTGTGAGCAGGTATTGATTGTTACATCATTGGTTTGTGTGAGAAAATTACAACGTTTTCGAAAAATTGATGACGTTACTCTCACAAACAAATGACGTAAAAATCAATACCTGCTCACAAGAGCAGATAACTTTGCAATACGAAGAGACGAAATTATCTCAAGGAGTATTGTTGAAGCATGAAGTTGACCTCTTGAACAGAGATTCATTTGGTTGAAGTCTAATGGTCAAAAACATGCTGACAAAAATATTACATTTTGTGTTTGTCTTCACAAGAAAGCATATACTGTACATAATGTAATATTAAAAAAAAAAGATAACACACAAACACTGTATCCCTGAAGACAAAGGCTGAGAAATGGAATTATCTAATTATGATCATAACTTACATAAGTGCAGTTTGAGAACAAAACATACTTGTGCAAGTAAAACCTGTTTCTTTAATATCAATGCACCATTTTGTATACTGTCTTACTGTGCTGATGGAGAGATGTCATCTTTACTTTACATCTCAAAATACCAAAATACAAATACCATTCTTACTCTAAACTTTTTATTTTTAAACTTCATAGAAACCTTATATTATTGGTGCAACTATAAGTGACTTCTAATATAAATATAATTATAATACCATATTGTAGTAAATCATATTATGTTTATAAACCATTTTCTCTCAATAATCCGAAATAAAAATGATGTATCTGCATTGCTTACATTTCATGCGAAATAATATTTTCATGATCTCTTATAATTGGACAATAATTTTAAGTTATTTCTTGTTTTAATCACTCATTTATCTGTCTTTCTCCAAATAATTGGTTCAAGAACTCTATATCAGTTTATGTTCATTTTTGACTAAATTTGAATATTTGTTTACAATCTATTGTTAGCCTTTTAATTTACATACTGAAACATACATTTTTTGTATTTTTCATAAAAGTGATATAAACTAATTACTGCAAGTTTGATCAAACCTATGTACTAAATGTCCATGATTTATTATTACTACACTACCAACACAAAAATAAATATGCAAAAAAACAACCCAAAGAAAACACCAGACTTTATATACATAATTTGGGTTTATAAATAACGTCCTCATCACAGATCAGAACAAATATGTGTTAAATTACACAATAATTTCATTATATCACATACAAATTAAAACAACTGATGGTATATACGTTTGCCTGTATGCACAGGATTCTAGCTTAAACAGTGCTTCATTTTAGACAGGTTACACTGTAAGCCAATCTGAACCCGTTTAACTATTTGGTGGGTGTATACAATGGTGGAATCGGTGTTAAAGTTTTTGTTTACTTGTTTGCCGGGCTCGTTACAGCCAGGGTTGTACGAAGACAGTTAGTGTTCATGTGCGTTCAAGCCATGAGCTTACATGTAGTGAGTAGCACTGTCATGAGTCAATGTGTAAAGTAGTCAGTCGGCTATACTTGTGTATATTGTTGAATTCAATGTTTAGTTTCTTATAAGAAACGTATCCTTTGGTAATCAACTTTGACTATAACATGTGTTGATTTTCTGTTTGTTTTACATAGTTATGTAAAGCACTTTTACGTGTAAAACTTTACACTGTCTATTATATAAATGCTGTATGCATGTGTGATCATTCGTAATTGAATTGTCTAGGTCAGGTTTGGGAGGTATTTTCTATGCTGACAAGTATCACAATACCAGTAGAACCTCTGTGAGGTACTATTTACACTAGCATGTATCACAATGCTGTTATCAGTTCCTCGACAATCAAGTTCACAATGCTGTCATCATCTAGGACAATCATGCGTACTGGTAACTAGAGGGATTCTCGTCATTGTCATCAGTTCCAGGACAATCATGCGTACTGGTAACTAGAGGGAACCTCGTCATTGTCATCAGTTACAGGACAATCATGCGTACTGGTAACTATACGGATCCTCGTCATTTTTATCAGTTACAGGACAATCATGCGTACTGGTAACTAGAGGGAACCTCGTCATTGTCATCAGTTACAGGACAATCATGCGTACTGGTAACTAGACGGATCCTCGTCATTTTTATCAGTTACAGGACAATCATGCGTACTGGTAACTAGAGGGATCCTCTTCATTGTCATCAGTTCAAGGACAATCATGCGTACTGGTAACTAGAGGGATCCTCATCAGTGTTGAAGAAGGAGTGTGAAGGCACTCTTTTCAAATCTTTCCGAGTTGGACACAGTCGCACTTGAAGGCGGTGCATGTATAACAGGATGGCCATCACCACAACAAAGATACACACGATTATCACGTAACTATTATACAGAGACCAGGAACTCTTCACATTGGAGGGCTGGGCATGCTGAGTTTCAAATCTTTCTACATCCCTGAAAAAACATGAGATACGTTGAAAATGAATTAATAAAGGATATGTTGATATTATAACATGTTGGTAAATATTGACCTGAAATGTTATAAATGATATTAAAATGATACCTTTCCATCCTTATTCCATCCTTATACAGGCAACCAGATAAAGAACTCCAAATTGAAATGCCAGGGGAACTAATAACTCAAAACTGAAGAGCTTAAAGGGAACTAACTTATTACAGAAGAGCTAAGGGCATTAACTCAATACAGCAGAGTTAAGAAACTTACTTAATGTTGTCGAGTCAAGGAGGCAAACTTAAAGTTACATCACTAGAAATCAATGTAACTAAAAAACAGATTGGCTATGTAAAGTAATCTGTTTACACAATAACCCGACTCCAATATAAGAAGGAGCTGTTTACACAATAACCCGACTCCAATATAAGAAGGAGATGTTTACACAATAACCCGACTCCAATATAAGAAGGAGATGTTTACACAATACCAAACAGTTGAACTGGTTGGACTAGAGTTGTTTGTTTATGAAATAAGGTTGGACCTAGTTATCTGAGGCTGCTTTCAGGCCAGCCTTGCAAAGCTTGCATAAACTTGTGCAGGTCTGCCAGGATTCATACTAAAAATGTTACGAACTGGTTATTCCACATAAACGAAGAGGCCCTAGGTTTCCCTGAAAGATAAGTCATTTGTGTGAACTTACCTGAGAGGCAAGTAACGGGTGCGATGTATGAGGGCCCCTAGTGTCCACTGGATGTCCCTGCTGTTGATGAGGTTAACTGAGTGGAGTTGGTGGTAGGTCTGTGGAAACTTAAGACCTTGGTGAAGAACAGAGGTCATCCATGCTGACTTGAAACACTGCAACCTGTATAAAAACAGTTAATATTAATCTAAACAAACAGGTTAATTTTTAATCTACACAAAAATAGTCAAAAATAACTAAACAAGAGGCCCAAGAGGGCCTGTATCGCTCACCTGAATATTTAAGCAGTCATAGCAAAATATTCTCATTAAATATTATATTGCACTAAAAATATTTCCCTCACAAACTTTGTTGGCTCCATCTGTTGAAACTACCAGCAAAATATTATTATAAGATTCTATGCTTTTTGATTCTTCTTCAGAAGTTGCTTGACATATTTTTCCCTGTGATCTTGTAAGTAGGTCAATGTCATTTTCCTTCTCAAATTGGTTAGCTCTATTCCAAAAAGCTACCAGCCAAATCTT